>NC_084970.1:34443468-34517231 GCF_963691925.1 Scomber scombrus | reverse complement strand
GTGTCTTATTTACCTCTGAAACACTGAGCTCACTGAGGCTCAGACGGAAGATGAAAAGACGTGTTTGTTGTCTGTACCTGGAATATCTGGGGCGGAGACCCTCCAGGAATGATGGAGGACTGACGAATCACTGCAGTTTGTTCATTATGTAACTTTAACACATCTTTATGTCGCTTTGCTGTATATGAGCAGCACTTTACTTCCATTACATAAGCTAACGACAACAAACATTAGGACATTCTGCACCACTTTAGTGTCATTAAGCATTAAAGGACAAGTTCATGAGGTTTTAAAGTGTGTCTTATCCTCCTAGAGAGAAAGAAAGAAAGAAGGATAAATGAGAAAGAGGAGAAATAAAGAAAGAAAGAAAGAAAGAAAGACAGACAGACAGACATATAGAAAGTGAGAAAGAAAGAAAGAAAGAAAGAAAGAAAGCAAGAAAAAAGGAAAGAAAGCAAGAAAAAAGGAAAGAAAGCAAGAAAAAACAAAGAAAGCAAGAAAGTGAGAAAGAAAAGAATGAAAGAAAGCAAGAAAAAAAGGAAAGAAAGCAAGAAAGCAAGAAAGTGGAGGAAGAAGAGAAAGAAAGAACATGAAAGAAAGAAAAAAGAATGATAGAACAAAGAGGAAAGAAAGAAAGAAAGAAAGAAAGGTGTAACCACAAAAGAATGATACATATTACATATTGTATCACCTACAGTGTATTTAAGTGGACTTATACTAATAATGACTTCAAATGGTTCCTGATCTCCATGGTAACCAGATGAAATGTAATATTTAGAACAGTTGTATTCCATTACCTTTATTTAATATAAAAGTTATAATGTAAGATCATGCCAAACTAGTTGATATGGTGTTTTATTGAGAATTTGCTGTTTTTAAGCAAGTTGAATTATTTGGTACAAAGTTTTTATGGTTACACCACTTTGACATTTTTTGCCATAATCCTCTAATATATTCTCTCAAAATGGATTAAAAGCAGAAATTTGATGCTGGGTCCACAAAAAAAGAATGTGTGCAAGTTATTCATACGTTTATTTTCACATTTTAACCCCTTTAAATTTAAACTAATGAAGGAACAAGTCAACAACAAAGGTCTACGATACACAAAGGATTTGTACTTAAATCACTTTATTGTTGGTTTTGGTCTTTTTCATTGATTTGTTGACAATAAGAAAAAATAAAGACTATTTCCAGGCTTTAAAGAGTGAATGAAATGTGGCAGGACACATGTACAACTTGGAAATTGATTTCTCAGTCTTTGGTTTATCATGCAGCAGGTGACAGTATGTTTGAAGGAGGCACAGCCCCCCTCCCCCTCCTCCCCCCCTTCCAAAAACAACAAACAAAACAATTATACAGCAACAGTGACACAAAACAAATGCACAAATGAAAAGCAGAAAAAACAAAAACCAACAAACAAACAAAAGTAATTTCACGCTGCGATGGTTACAGCGAGGTCATTTCCTGTGAAGCTACAAACATGAGACAGATAACAGGTTCATTATACTGACGCCTGCTCCACAGAAACACTATGCACTGCACAGCCTCGTGGAAGATGATAAGAGACTAAAAAACAAAACACACACACACAGAAAAACAAAAACAAACCAAAAAAAAAGACTCAAACTAACCAACATGACAAACTGTGAGGTCACGAACAGTACGACGCCAGATGGGGAATAATATGGAGCTGGGAGAAATGTTGTTGCTGATGTCGCTGTAGTTTAACCCTCCTGTTGTCCTCGAGTCAAGGAAGGAAGGGAGGAAGAAGGAAGGAAGGGAGGGAGGAAGGAAAGAAGGGAGGGAGGGAGGAAGGAAGGAAGGAAGGGAGGGAGGAAGGAAGGAAGGGAGGAGGGAGGGAGGGAGGGAGGGAGGGAGGGAGGGAGGGAGGGAGGGAGGAAGGAAGGGAGAAAAGGAAAGAAGAAAGGTAGGAAGGAAGGAAGGTAGGGGGGAGAAAGAAAGAGAGAAGGAGGGAGGGAGGAAGGAAGGAAAGGAAGGAAGGAAAGAAGGAGGGAGGGAGGAAGGAAGGACAGAAGGAAGGAAGAAAGGGTGATGGAGGAAGGAAAGAAGGAAGATAGGAAAAAGAGGAAGGAAAGAAAGAGAGAAGGAGGGAGGGAGGAAGGAAAGAAATAGAGAAGGAGGGAGGGAGGAAGGAAGGAAAGATGGAAGGAAGGAAGGAAAGAAGGAACAGTCAAAACAGACGGTTAATACAACAGTACTGAATCACTCTTTTCTTTTTTTAAATAATAACAATCACTGGCTCAGTCCAGCAGACACACTGTAAAAAATTAATAAATAAAAAGGTTGTGTGTAAATCTCCGAGACTTTTGGACAAAGCTTGTGTTGGGTTTGTTTGATTTCTTCCTTCAGCTTAGTTTTGCTTTGATATTAACTTGTTCACACTCATCTGAGAAGGTTTTTTTTTTTTGTTTAGTATTTGTTTTTTTAAGATGTATTTTCGGGTGTTTTTGCCTTTAACAAACAGCTGATAATGGAGACAGGAAGACAGGTTAATACTTGGCTTTCCCTCTTCATGCATTGATATAATAAACTTAATAGCTCCATAATGTCCTTAGACTTTATGGGAACATTCACCTCTTTTTTATGTTGTTTAGGAGCAAAAATGATGATTGATGTTAACTTTACCAAAGTAGTATCCTCCTCCCCTTCCTGCTGTGTATTTTTCCTCCGACAGAAATAAAGGGTGAGCTTCATGAGTACACAAACACCTTACGTCATAATCTGTTGGTCAGTTTTACTTAGAGCTCATTCTACCAACATCTAACCCTCCTGTTGTCCTCGAGTCAAGGCAGGAAGGGAGGAAGAAGGAAGGAAAGGAGGGAGGGAGGGAGGAAGGAAGGAAGGAAGGAAGGGAGGAAGGAAGAAGGAAGGAAAGTAGGGAAGAAGGAAGGAGGGACGGAAGAAAGGAAGGAAAGAAGGAAGGTAGGAGGGAGGGAGGAAATAAGGAAGGAGGGAGGGAGAAAAGAAAAGAGGAAGAGGGGAAGGAAGGAAAGAAGGACAGAGGAAAGAAGGAAGGGAGGAAGGAAAGGAAGGAAGGAACCAAGGAAGGTAGGAGGGAGGGAGGAAAGAAGGAAAGGGAGGAAGGGGGATGGAGGAAGGAAAGAAGGAAGGGAAGAAAGAGAGAGGAAGGAAAGAAAGAGAGAAGGAGGGAGGGAGGAAGGACAGACGGAAGGAAGGAAGGGAAGAAAGAAGGAACAGTCAAAACAGACGGGGTCAATTTGACCCGGGAGGACGACATGAAGGTTAACCTAAACGCCAAATGTGGAGCGTTTCCTGTCTACAGCAGATTACAGTGAACCAGACACATGCTGCCGTCTATAAATGTAAAACTCCTAAAGAACAAAGTATCTCAGCAATAATTTCACCAAACAAAACTATATTACAGTACACACAATGAAAATAAACTCAGAGCAATAAAATTATTATTATATATATATATATTTTAAATATATTACGAGGGGCAGTGAACACAACAGACGATGATGTAACACTCTTTCAGATCATCTTCACTAAAATGGGATTTTTTTCTGTGTGTGGAGCAAATGTTCTTTTTTCTTCTCATAATAATTAATTCCTCTCTGTTGTTCCTTCGTGAATATTAGTGCTGGTTGGTTCTGCTGGACTCCTGCTGCTGCTCCTCCCCTCTATTCTTTTTCTGGCTTTGACTGCAGAGAGGAGAAGAAACAATAAAGTTGAGTTATCGTCAAAAGGTTCAGTGACAACAAGGGTTGACAAGATTCAAAAATATCTTAATAATAGTTTTCAGGTTTGTTAAAAAAGACATTTTGTATTTTTGTTGGTTTTATATAATTTGAAATGACATTTACACCATTTTATTTTTAAACCAAAAGTAAGACTGAATGCTCCTGAACATGTCAAATGGTGTAACCACAAAAGAATGATACATATTACATATTTTATCCACCTACAGTGTATTTAAGTGGACTTATACTAATAAGGCAAAGGCTATTTGCACCCCTGGTGCAAATATCAATGTATGCTATTTACACCCCAGTACAATTAGAAGTGGATGCTGCAGGACTGAGTGTCGGAGGGGAGCGTCTGGAGATACGGAAGTCTCCCGTATCCCACCGGGACAGCGGGATAAATATACATTGTTGTTCTCTTCTGTATATTATATAATAATTTCTGTCCGGTTAGATCTATCAGAGGTCTGAAATGTATTTGGTATTCACGGCAACCATAGATTTATCTGTCAAGATTTGATTTCCATTATATAACAACCTGAAGGTTGTAAATTCAGATATTTTCGGGTTGTATGCATTTACTTAACACAGTTATGAAAATACAGCAGAGTTTTTCCGCTGAAAACATTATCAATATATAACTGCTGCTGCAAAGACTCGAACCTGAGTCTCCTGTACTAATGAACGTTGCCCATTACCCCACCACTTCGGTTCTATGTAGTGACGTGACAGCCAAATATGTTTGCTAATACAGAAGATAGATATTGGCGAAAAATAATTTTTAACTGACAAACTGACGCTTGTATGCATTCACTGAAGAAAGATTGTGAAAATATAATACAACTTTCCCACCAGAAATGTCTTTAGAACAAACATTAAAGATGAAACCTTTCTAAATTCGCCCTTTTCTGCTGGTGTGGAAGATGAATGTCCGCCATGTTTTCACGTTGTTATATGGGTGCAAATAGCTCAGCTGTGTGGCCGAGGCTATTTGTACCAGGGGTGCAAATAGACACTCCGTACTAATAATGACTTCAAATGGTTCCTGATCTCCATGGTTACCAGATGAAATGTAATATTGAGAACAATTGTATTCCATTACCTTTATTTAATATAAAAGTTATAATGTAAGATCATGCCACACTAGTTGATATGGTGTTTTATTGACAATTTACTGTTTTTAAGCAAGTTGAATTATTTGGTACAAAGTTTTTATGGTTACACCACTTAGACATTTTTGCCATAATCCTCTAATATATTCTCTCAAAATGGATTAAAAGCAGAAATTTGATGCTGGGTCCACAAAAAAGAATGTGTGCAAGTTATTCATAAGTTTAGTTTAAATTTGACTAAACCTCATGGACACACAAAAACATCATTAACCCATAAATGAACACCTTAGTTTCTCTATAGACTAATCCCACGACTGAACTCACCGTCAGTACATTGCACCTGCGGCTTCTCCCACTGTCCGTCGGCCTTACAGCGAACTACCGGTGGGTGGCGCTGTGTGAAGCCTGGGTTGCACTGGTAGCGGATGATGGAGTTGACGGGATACTCTTCCCTCCTGTTACCAAACATGTGAGCGTTGTCCACCTCTGGCGGAGCGCCGCAGGACACTGAGGACAAAGCCAGAGGTCGGCATCAAAACATGTGTCCACTTACCAACACTGTCTCCTACAGATTATGTTTCTATATTATTTATTAGAAACATAATTTCAGACTAACCCTCCTGTTGTCCTCGGGTCGATTTTGACCCAATAGGCTTATACACAGTTTTTCAGAAGATGTTTCGCCAAAGATTTTCTTCATAGTAATCATTTCCTGGCTTTAACTTTGATGTTTTAAAATTATATTCTACTTTATTTTATGTATTAGTATTACCATTCTATACATATTTTTTTTTATCTTATCGATTTTATTCATCTTCTGCTTCTTTTGTTTTCTTAATCTCTTTTTCTAAACATAGTTTTTAGATGTGTGTTTAGAGCAGGCGGGGAGTTCCAGTCCTCTGAAATGATGCCAACGCGGAAGTAACTTAAAACTGCATTCTATCAAAAGGCCACCAGGGGGCGACCGTTTTGGTGTCAAAAGGACTTCCGTCTCTATACAAGTCAATGGAGAATTCACCAACTTCTCACTTGATTTCTAACCTCAGTAAACGTTTTCAAAATGTGTTTATGGTCTCAATCGCTAGTTTAAAGCCTTCTTCAATGCAGTATGATGTTCATTTGGGACATTTTGGCCTCCCTGATTTTATATTTGACGATAAAGCAGGGTATGCATTAGGGCGTGGCTACGTCGTGATTGACAGGTTGATTGGTTCACATGTGCAAGTATTTAAATATTTGCTGAAACATTTACCAGAACAACTATATGAGGCAATACTATCTGCTCTCTAGTGATTGAGAATGAATTGATGCAAGCTTTAAATGTTTTGATAGCGATTGGAGCCGATGTGAAGCCTGAGCTGGCGCACCTGGTCCTTTCTTGCAGGTGAATGGCAGGTGGTAGTTGCAGGGCACGTCGTTCCACTGGCCGCTCTCGTGCCAAATCATCACCACACAGTCTTCTCCGGAGTTAACGTAATTATCGGGCTGGTTCGGCCTCCAGTTTTCATATTGCTGAAGAAGAAGAAGAAGAAGAAGAAGAATAAGTAGAAACCTCAGCACATCATTTTTTATTAACTAGATTAAACTATGATAATATATTTCATGCAACACTACTGTTTTTATTTGTTCTGCCTTTAACCTTCGCGTCGTCCTCCCGGGTCAAATTGACCCCGTCTGTTTTGACTGTTCCTTCTTTCCTCCCTTCCTTCCTTCCTTCCGTCTGTCCTTCCTCCCTCCTTCTCCTTCTCTCTTTCTTTCCTTTCTATCTCTTTCCTCCCTTCCTTCTTTTCTTCTTCCATCCCCCTTTATTCCTTCCTTCTGTCCTTCCTTCCTCCTCCCTTCCTCCCTCCCTCCTTCTCTCTTTTTTCCTCCCCCCTACCTTCCTCCCTTCCTTCTTTCCTCTGTCCTTCTTTCTTTCCTTCCTCCCTTCTTCCTTCCTTCCTCCCTCCCTCATACCTTCCTTCCTTCTTTCTTTCTTTCCTATCCTCCATTCCTTCCTTCCTTCCTTCCTTCCTTCTTTCCTTCCTTCTTCCTCCCTTCCTTCCTTCCTCCCTCCTTTCCTTCCTTCTTCCTCCCTCCCTTCCTTCCTTGACTTGAGAACAACAGGAGGGTTAAGGATGTTCAAAAATCTCAACATCTAATTGTCAGATTGCCATAAAATGTGTTTTTTTTGTACAGATGGGTAGATTTGATAGATTTTCTCATGAATGTATTATATTATTTGTACATTTCCTTAAACTAAAAATCTACTTTGATAGCTCTGCTGTTGCCAAAGCTCTGAATCGTGAAAAACTTTATTTTTTGTGTAATGAACACTTCAGCTTCAGCGTTCAAGTTTCTGCAAAGGTGGCAGAAACAATAATGAAATGTGGTTTTTTTTCGGTTTTGCACCAGCATGCTGAGGCAGGTGGAGTAGTGAGAGCGCAGCAGCTGAGGTTGTGTTTATGCAGATCAGGTGATACAGAGCTATTTCTGGTACGCTGAGTGTTCAACTGCTCAGAGAGAACCTCTTATCACACGAGTAAACAGCAATTTTCACAGCTTTACACACATCAAACCTCTTATCTTTCAATAGCAAAGAGTAACAGAAAACATACGCTGCTGCAGGTAACAGCTTCTCTGTTTTTAGCTGACTGTCTTTGTCTCTGCTCATAATGACAAACGTCACCTGTGGCGGATTAGATTGGATGTGGCTAATTAACTCTTCTCTGGTTAATGAGCTCTCAGCAGCAGATGTTGGTGTTTGTCACCACTGTAGCACAAGTGGAGACTCAGTATTTGTAGTAAGCAGCTCCTGAAGTACAGAAGGCTACTGCTTGGATTTGGATGCATCAGATACATTAAATTCACATTTAATATTTTATCCAATTCATTATTTTAATGCCGTGAACATGAAGTTGAATTAATTTGTAGGAAGAAGGTAGGAAGAAGGAAGGAAAGGAGGGAGGGAGGAAGGAGGGAAGGAAGGAAGGAAAGGAGGGAGGAAGGAATGGAGGAAAGGAAAGAAGGAAGGGAGGAAGGAAGTACGGAGGAAAGAAGGAAGGAAAGAAGGAAGGAGGGAGGAAGGGAGAAAGGAAAAGAGGAAGGGAGGAAGGAAGGAAAGAAGGACAGAGGAAAGAAGGAAGGGAGGAAGGTAGGGGGGAGGAAAAAAGAGAGAAGGAGGGAAGGAGGAAGGAAGGAAGGAAGAAAGAAAAGAAGGAGGGAAGGAAAGAATGAGGGAAGGAGGAAGGAAGGACAGAAGGAAGGAAGGAAGAAAGAAAGGGGGATGGAGGAAGGAAAGAAGGAAGGAAGGAAAGAAGGAAGGAGGGAGGGAGTAAGGAAAGAAAGAGAGAAGGAGGGAGGAAAGACAGACGGAAGGAAGGAAGGAAGGAAGGAAGGAAGGAAGGAAGGAAGGAAGGAAGGAACAGTCAAAACAGACAGGGTCAATTTGACCCGGGAGGACGACACGAAGGTTAAACACCATCGCTCACCAGAGGAGTGCCATCTGTCCAGCGGAAGTCGCCCTCTACTGTTTTGTCGTTCAGCCCGATCCACTGGTAGTCCTGTCCGTTCGCTGGAGGAGGAGAAACAATGTTTACTCCTCATGTCTATTCCTCTATGGACACAAACATTAAAAACATACAAACCACTGGAAGCACTCACAGTTGACGAAGGTTTGCTCCTCCGGTGTGATGATGCTGACCAGATGTGCGTTCAGGTCGCGGCAGCGCTGCTCAGCATCCTCCCAAACTTCTCTGTCGGGGAAGTGAAGGTAGCAGTTCCCCTGAAACTTAGTCCAACCTTCTTCACACAGCTGCTCATCTGCAGCCATGACAACGAGGAGGAAACATTGTGAGTCACTTCATTCAATGCTTCATGCACTTCTTTCACTTAACCTTCGTGTAGTCTTAATTGACAACGTCTGTTTTGACTGTTTCTTCTTTCCTTCCTTCCTTCCTTCCGTCTGTCCTTCCTTCCTCCTTTCCTCCCTCCCTCCCTCTTTCCTCCCCCTACCTTCCTCCCTTCCTTCTTTCCCTGTCATTCTTACCTTCCTTCCTCCCTTCCTTCTTTCCTCCCTCCCTCTTTCCTCCCCCTCCCTTCCTCTTTTCGTTTCTCCCTCCCTCCTTCCTTCCTCCCTCCCTTATTTCCTTTCCTCACTTCCTTCCTCCTTCCCTTCCATCCTTTTTCCTTCCTCCCTCCTTTCCTTCCTCCCTTCTTCCTCCTTTCTTTCCTTCTTTCTCCCTTCCATCCTTCCTCCCTCCTTTCCTTCTGTCTTCCTTCCATCCTTCCCCCCTTCTTTCATTCCTCCTCCAGTCCTTCCTTCCTTCTTCCTCCCTTCCTTCCTCTTTTCTTTCCTTCTTCCTCCCTTCCTTCCTCCTTTCCTTCCTTCTTCCTCCCTTCCTTCCTTCCTTCCTTCCTCCTTTCTTCCTTCCTTCCTTGACTGAAGGACAACAGGAGGGTTAAATATACCCCCCCCCCCCTTTTTTTTCCCCCATTAAAGATCCACAACTACAGATTGGTTGAAAAGCATACACTAATATCTAATGATAAGAAGCCTCTCATCATTAGATATTAGCATCTCAGCAGCTGGTTCAGTGCTTCATATTCTTTACAACCCATGTAGTGTTTCTGTTTTACAATATTTTCCCACTGCGGTGATCTCAGTCGGTCCTGCATCCAGTACAAACTTGATGATGGATGGGATTTCCTTCACGTACAACCGTCCCAATACAGAATGGAAAATTACACATAATTTCACTTAAACTGGAAGGGCCATGCCCAACAGTAATGTGATTGTACATTTCCATTTTTTTCTCTCTTACTGTAAAATTCAAAGGCTTCATTCTCTCTCTCTCTCTCTCTCTCTCCCTCTCTCTCTCTCTCTCTTGCGCCACCTTTAATGACTTTATTGAAAGAGTCTGTTCACCCAAACTTTTCCACTTACCCCCACTAGCATTTAACTGTGTATTAAGGTTTGGTTTTAAATTGCCCAGCAGAGTTTTAAGATGTTTATACCACTGAGATTTCTGCCCCCGTCCAAATACATCATGCCTTTCCAGAGACGATGTCCCTGTTAGGATCTGGTCACACCAGTATTTAACCCTCCTGTTGTCCTCCCGGGTCAAATTGACCACATCTCTTTTGACTGTTCCTTCTTTCCTTCCTTCGTCCCTCTTTCTTTAATTTTTCCTTCGTTCCCCACCTTCTCTCTTTATTTGCTCCCTCCCCCTTCCATACTTCTTTCCTCACTTCCTTCCTTCTTTCCTTCCTCCCTTCCTTCTCTCCTTACGTCCTTCCTTTTTTCCTCCCTCTCTCCCTCCTTACTCCTTTCCTTCCTTCCTTCCTTCCTTTCTTGCTTCCTCCTGCCCCTCCTTCCACCTTTCCTTCCTCCCTTCCTCCTTTCCTTCTTCCCTTCCTTCTCTCCTTCCTTGCTTCCTCTTACTCCTTTCCTTCCTTCCTTCCTTCCTTCCTTCCTTCCTTCCTTCCTTTCTTGCTTCCTCCTGCCCCTCCTTCCACCTTTCCTTCCTCCCTTCCTCCTTTCCTTCTTCCCTTCCTTCTCTCTTTCCTTCCTTCCTCTTTTCCTCCTTCCCTCCCTCTTACTCCTTTCCTTCCTCATTGCTTCCTTCTTTCTTTCTTCCTTCCTTGACCTGAGGACAACAGGAGGGTTAAAACAGCAAAATGTCACAGCAAATTCAATTAATTTGCTATATTCTTTACTTCTAATGTTTTTATTGCTTGTGCACTTACTTATTATGGATTGTCCTTTATTCTTTTTATTGAGGCTCTTTTTATTTTAGCTGCTCAAACACTGTAAATTTCCCCATCGTGGGACTAATAAAGGAATATTTTATCTATCCTGACTAACTGTTAGCAAGCTTGTTAGCTGTGATTTCCCTCTTCAATAACATTTTATTGTGCAACATGGTGAAAATAGAGGAAGCTGCAAGATATCCAATGTGCTCAGGATGATCCACAGACATCCTTGTGATCATGAGCATAGACCTTTGGATCAGTATCAACTCGAGATCCACTCATTAGCCTTTTTTTCTGAGCTTTCAAGTGCATCTCACAGTCTTCATCCATTATGAAACTGGTTCAAGTGTCATCCTATAACATCAGAGATCAGTGGTGAGGACCCTCCAACACAGAGCAGAACATCATGTCAATAAAGAAGATAGAAAGAGGGTCACTCTGAGCCGGCAGGTACAAAACGTCAACGATGAGAACAGGAAGTGCGAAGGAGCTGGTGTCAATTACATGACCTCCGAATGGGGCTTTGGTTATGTGATGACACCTGAGCCAGCTCCAATTCATGATGAAGACTGTAATATGCTGTTTAACCCTTACAAACTGTCAAATATTACCCGTTTTGACATTTTACAGCTTGTAAAAACACCACAAATGTCTCTGAAATTACTCTGAAATTTGATTCTCTTCCTAAAGTGGCCCAAAATGCAAAAAAAAAAAAAAGAGTCCATTGAGGCTGTTCTGGGTCAAATTATCTCCGTATCTATTGACGTGTGTTTTAGTTAAATGCATAGTTAATAGTTTTAATAAGATAGTAGTTGTGAGGATTTCTTTTTATGATGTAGCAGTGAAGACTGATGGCTCTAATGGTTATACAATAAACCCCACAGCTCCATAAAGGTCTGCTCATTTTCACTTTCTATATAAAATAACATTTCAATCATTATAGTTGTGTTATATTTTCATTTCTTAGGTAAAATAGGACATGATATTGTGTGATAGTAGCTGTTTAAAGCCTAAATAATACACTCTCTCTGCTCTCTGAAACATTAATCAAGATTTAATCCCCAATTTATTGATCAGTCAGATCGGCTATTGATTCTTTCTAAACAGATCTATGGTTCAAAATGTGGTAAAGACACTTTTTATGTCAAAGCTGACCCACAACATACTGCGAGGGTGTAGAATATGAACAGTATGTAAAGGTTAAAGAACTGAAAAAGCTGAAGAATTGTTGTTGGAACTACTTTCTACCAAAGAAACCTTTTGGAAATTGTTGGAAAACTTTGTTCTGTGGCTCATCCTGAAGAAGCTAAACTGTGATTTATTTGTGTGTCTGTTTCTGATTGCGTAAACCTCTTGTACACGTCTCAATATCTCAATGAAGGTTTTAAATAAATTATTAAATACCATAAAAAATCCTGTCTTGTGTCTTTGCTAAGCGTCTCCTCCCAGTGGTATGGAGGGATAGTTACTGTTGCTTCACCAGTCTGCCATTTAATATCAACGTTGCACATATACAGTTTTTATTGATGATGGTGTCAGATTTACTGCTCAAAACTGGTAGTAATTACTTGAAAACTTGGATGTGTCTACATGGCATCCAGGATCAGTTCCCATTCGCTGGATGTGCTGTAACCTGTAACCCTTTGTAGAAGCCGATGACGTAATAACGGCCGATAATGTGATAACGCCAGCTAACGTAATAATGTGATAAATCTGCCCATGTTTTAATATAATAAGCCAATAACGTAATAAAACTCCTAAACCAATAACATAATAACTTCTTAATAAATGATTACGTTACTGGCCTGATAAAAAAACTTTAATTACTGGATCTGATAATATACTAATATCACTTTATTTAAGTTCAATTTATTGGATATAACTGTGAAAATGCAGGATTTTTATTTATTTATTTATTTATTTTACCAGGCCAATAACGTAATAACTTATTACGTTATTGGCCAAAAATGATTACGTTATTGGTTCAGGACTTTTATTACGTTATTAGCAAGTTATTACATTATTGGTTTATTACATTAAAAAAACGGGCAAATTTATTACATTATCGGCCGTTATTACGTTATTGTCGTTATTGGCTTCTACACCCTGTAAATTAATGTTTTTAGCTAATAATATGCTGCCACTTGATCTTGGAAGTAATTCTAGGATACAGTGTTATCATCTTAGAGCAGACAAACACTTCATTCTTTAAACTTATGTTGCTATGTTTTGGGTTTTTGACAGAAAAAAAATCTCTTTCTTTCGGGAATGAGTGTTGCTCTTATTGGTACATTTAGGAAACTTGCTTTGCTATGCTGGTCAAGAAAGGATTTTTTAAAAAGGCTTAATTGTTCTGTGTTTTGAGCAGTAAAACACTGAACAATTATTGCATTATTAGACCCTGCTTGTGGTAAGTGAAATTCATTTCGTATGATTTGGATGAATAGGCCCTTTAGATACTTTTACAACCTTTTGTTGACCAGAGACATCACAGTTACACGTTTCCCATCTTCGAATGCTGAACCACCAGGACTCCACGTGACTTTGTGTTTTCACAGAGCCACAGTGAGTTAATGGTGGTGATGTTTTCAGCATCACTCTTTCTCCCTCAGTTGTTTTTGAGAAGTTGTTGTTAGTATTTATTAGCTGAAGCTGATCTCGTACCGATCTCACAGCGTTTCCCTCCGTAGCTGGGCAGGCATAAGCATTTGTAAGAGTCTGCACTCTCCACACAGGTGGCTCCATTGGCGCAAGGGTTGGAATGGCACACATCTACCTCTGCAAAAAAGGGGGCGGGTGACACTACTGTTTGAGCGAGAGGTGGGGATGGGAGGCGGGAAAGTTTGCCAGCAAGAAAGGGGAGTTGGGGGGGAGGGGGGCAAGATATGATGATAGCAGGACTATCACACCCACACCTCAGGACAATACTTCATCTGCTGCAACTTCTGATTCAGGTTAGACTTACTGCAAACTCAAGTAATTACATATGTTTTGTTTTTGATGCATTTTATAATTTGAGGTTTTCCAGATGATTAAATATACATGATATACAATGAAATACATATTTGTTTAATTTCATATTGCAGTATTTGCAGTGAGTTTATGATTGAATCTGTGGTTAGTTGCAGCAGAAGATCAGTATTCAAATTCGAGCAGGATTAGAGCATCCATATAATGCCAAAAAGCACATATGATGCTCCGTGTTTAGCATGCATACAGGCGGAGCAGAGGTGGCGAACTGGCACGGCAGACCACAAAAACAACATATAGGCTGACGACAGTTGTGATAAACACGGGTGACTCAGATGCTGTATCAAATCAAGAGCATGAGCCGAAAAACATATTTGACAAACACCTTGACATTCAAATCTGCCACACAAATGCAGAGACCCATAACCAGGCAAACAGACAAAGTGAATGAAAAGTAACACGAAACATAAGAAAAAAAAACAACACATGATGCAAAACATATCAGGACAGAATAGCGGGGAGAGAAAGAAAGGATTTTGTGTTAAGTCTGGTAATGCTGATTCACAAACAGTAAATATAATCAAGTGTTTATCTGAAAATATAACTTTAGGTGATTCAAGCTGATTAATAAACAGAATGCAGTCCAAAAAAATATATAAAAACATGCAAACTGTTCAACAACAAAGACATACAGAAAAATGTTATGTCATACAATATTTAATGCAGTAGTTTTAAGAGAAAGAAAAGGAGAAGAGTAAATAACTTTGGGACCTACCATGGCAGACAGCGACCCTATCCTCTACTGTACATGAGGCAGTACCGCAGGGGTTAGGTTCACATGGGTTAAGGCCACCTGGACACACAGGTAAAAATGATTAAAACATGATGCTCTGAATGTACTTTACAAGTGGAATCACAGCAGTGGAGCCTTTTTTGTGTTTAAATGGATGATGAGTCAAAGTTTAGGGTTAGGGTTAAGGGTTATGGTTACTCTTCCAGCAAAGTGTCATGTTCTGTTTCTACATTACTTATATGTACAGAGTTGCGTAATGAGAATACCTCATCAAACATTTAAGGCGGAAACTAATGCTTATTTTTGGTTATCATCATAATTTATCATTTGGACAATAAAACATAAAAAAACACTGAAAAACACACATTAAAATTTCCAAGACTCCAAAGTGACGTCTTTTAAACATCTTGTTTTGACTGATCAACAGTTTAAAACCCAAAAAATATTATTATTATATTTACCGATACTATAATTTGCAACAAGGTAGCAAAAGCAGCACATTCTCACATTTGAGAAGCAGGAACTATTACATTTTTGGCATTTTTGCTTAAAAAAACTAGTTAAACAATTGTTGCTGGTTAATTTTATGTTTAATTAATCAACTAATTGTAGCAGCTCTGCAAACGTTTATTGCTGTTGCTGACTGACACAGTTGTTATTTTACTCAGTTCATCAATTCATCATGAAGTCCATAAAATGTCAGACAGTAGTAACCTGAAACAACACAAAGCACAAGTTTACCTCTTTCAATAGCTTGCTTGTTTTGCGTGATTGACAGTCCAAAACCCAGAGATGTGCTGTTTACTAGCTTACTTGCTTAGTTTCTTTAAAAAATGACCCAAACCAGTCCTTTCCTTTTTATCAAAGTATTGACTAATCATTTCAGCTCTTGGCCAAAACATAAAAATCTGCAGTAAACTTCTTTAAGTGTAAAGTTTGAACAAACGTTGCTTTCCGTACCATCCACACACTCTATCCCTTGATTTTAAGGAATACAAGACAACAAATTGTCAAAAATGTAATATTATCTCAAACCAAAGACACAAAGAAAAAAATGTTCACATGAAAGAATAGGTAGACCTACCTTCAACCAACTCAGCTTCTTCCACAACGCCTGGTGCCTGCACAGAAGCTGGTGCCTGCACAGTAGGAGGAGCAGCCAATCCTGCAGGGGCAAGTGCAAGGCTGGGGGTCTCATGTTGAACTTCACTCAGGGTCTGCTCTGGTCCTGTGGTGCTGGTCTCTGTCAGTGCCCACTCACTGGATGGAGAGGGCATCATCACCTGTGGAAGATCTCCAGAGGGAGCTCCTGAGGAAATGCCGCTGGACGTGGACAAGCGGGTATCTCCGCTGCCGGAGTAGAAGCCACTGCCGCTGCTGCCGCTTCCTTCTCCGCTGTACTCCACCGACCCTTGTCCGATCTCCATAGCCACTGAATTGCCTCCGGATACCCCTGTCGTAAAATCCCCACTCAAGAATGTAACACTGCCTTCTTCCCCGCTCGCTGAGGACTCCAGTCCAGACATTCCTGATCCAGACCCAGAGTGGAAGCCCGAGCTTCCAAATCCTGACACAAGTCCACCACTTCCCTGTCCAGAGCTGTAGAGTAAAAACCCAGAGGCCTCCTGCTCCGTAGAAGATGACTCTGTAAGGTCAATGAGGCCCGAACCCAAAAAGCTAACACCCGAGAAACCCCCAGAAGCCTCCTGCTCCGTAGAAGACGATCCTGTTAGGTCAATGAGGCCCGAACCCAAAAAACTAACACCCGAGAAACCCCCAGAAGCCTCCTGCTCCGTAGAAGACGATCCTGTTAGGTCAATGAGGCCCGAACCCAAAAAGCTAACACCCGAGGAAACCCCAGAGGCCTCCTGCTCCGTAGAAGACGACTCTGTAAGGTCAGTGAAGCCCGAACCCAAAAAGCTAACACCCGAGGAAACCCCAGAGGCCTCTTGCTCCGTAGAAGACGACTCTGTTAAGTCAATGAGGCCCGACCCCAAAAAGCTAACACCCGAGAAGACGTCAGAGCCACTCCCAGAGGCCGAGCCACTGAGATCCCCGCTGAGAACCCCGGATCCTGAGCCACTGAATGCCAGAAGGCCTCCACCAAGCTCATACTCCTTGTGGGTGATACTTGTGGACACATCGACCAGTTCCTCATCTATGAGTGATATCTGAGCGCTTCCGCTTCCTGAAACATCTCCTGACTGTCCACTGGCACTTCCAGAGCCAGAGAATCCTGATGGGTAACCACTGAACCCGGAAAAGTCCCGGCTGGTCATGAAACCAGATGACATGCCAGAGTCTAAACCGGATCCACTGCCAGATCCAGACCTGTCCCCGCTACCACTGAGCACTCCAGAGCCTGCTTCAGATGAGGGGAAGATAAGGATCTCTGTGCTTCCCTCTTCGGCTTCTTGTAGTCGTCCTGAAGCTGAACCTTCTCCAGACAGTATGCTGTCAATGCCTGAAAAGCTGACAGTGATGCCGGATCCTTCTCCACTGAGTCCTGATCCAGAAACATCTACACTGGTAAGACCCGATGCTCCACTGGGCAGCTCTGCACTTGTACTGCCGACCAGGTCTCCGGAGCCAGACGGATCTCCAGAGCCAAACAAGTCTCCAGAACCAGACAAGTCTCCAGAGATGGCCTGATCTCCAGAACCAGACTGGTGTGCAGAACCAGACAAGTCTCCAGAGATGACCTGGTGTCCAGAACCAGACAAGTCTCCAGAGATGACCTGATCTCCAGAACCAGACAAGTCTCCAGAGATGACCTGGTGTCCAGAACCAGACTGGTGTCCAGAACCAGACATGTCTCCAGAGATACCCTGGTCTCCTGAACCAGACGGGTGTCCAGAACCAGACAAGTCTCCAGAGATGCCCTGGTCTCCTGAACCAGACGGGTGTCCAGAACCAGTCAAGTCTCCAGATCCAGACATGTCTCCAGAGTGACCCCCAGAGCCGCTATCAGCCGTAGACCCTGAGCCAAAGTCTGCTGAGCCTGAACCAGAGCCTGAAGGCTCCACAGGGATGGGTTGGACAATGGAGGGAACAGCTAAAGAGACACATAAGAAGAGAGTGAGGTACATGGGGAGTAAAAGTAATGTTTGGGCAGGTTTGTTCAAGATTTAAATATATGTAGCTTACCAGGCCTCAATAAATCAGTAACTGACGTCAGGTTCACGAGGGCCTCCTGGATTTCTGTGATGTTCAGCCCAGTTTCATTTGCAATAAGTGTAATATCAGCTGCAGGAAATAAACAGAATAAAATTACATGTATTAATGAATTAAATCAGAATGAGCCCTTTGGATAGTGAGAGTTAAGTGTTTACCTCTGAAACAGTATGCATCAAATCTGGCGTGAAGGTCAGGGTAGCCGGTCTGGTTGCGGTGAGCGTACACAGTGTGTACTGCCGTCTTCCCCGCTCCACACTCAGTGCGAGGGTTGTTAATGGGATAACGGACGCTACGATCCAAGAGCCAGCCGGCACGGCACTTGTCGAAACCCAGTCTCCAGGCTGCGTAGAGCTCGCCGGTGGAGGCCAGGATGGCGTTCTGCTCTTGACAGCTAGAAGCAGCCTCGTCGTAAGTGAAACCCTCAGCGGAGGCAACATGGAAAACCTCACCTGTGGAGCAGATGACAAAGAGATGTAAAGAAGTGAAAGAAGTGGGAACAAACTGAAATTCTGATTAGCCCATCAGTAATTTGCCCTACGTAATGTTGTACTTATATACTCTCTCTCACTCTAGAAGTCTGATACATTTTGGTTAATTGTTATTATAGTATTCATGACTCCTATAGTTATTTAAAAAGCATATGTGCATTTCACACATTGTTAATTACAAATAATATTGATTGTAGCCACTTTAAAGATCATGACTAAATATGCAGAGGAGTTAAACACTCAAAAACTGCTTCATTTGGACTGTGTAGGTGTGGCAATGGCAAGAGTCGCTGATCATTCTCTTTAGGTTTCTCACCTTTTAGCCCATCAGCGTAGCAGTACACATCAAATCTCTCATCTGCTGGCATCAGACCATAAGACCGAACTCCAGGTTGATCTTCCAAATCTCCAGCACACTTATCGCGAGGGAAAACAATGGGATACCTATGAAAGAGCAGACATGATGGCTTATTAAATGTTTTTTTTGTTTTTTGAGAATAAACATTTGTCTGCCTCTCTCTATCTGAAATTACATGTCAGATTTACCTGACAGTCTGGTCCCGGAGCCATCCTGCATCACACTGGTGATATCCAGCCTCATATGCTGCCTGGAGCTGCTCCGGGGCGGCAATGGTGGCACCGACACTCTGGCAGGCCAGCTGGGCCTCAATGAAGGTGAAGACATAGCGACCAGATCCTGAGCGGTAATGGAAAACCACACCTGTGTACAGAAAACAAGAAAGAATCTCACATGGTGTCGCCTTTTCATTCAATATTAGGAGGATCACACTGGATTGCCATTGTAACATTGCAGTTATTATAACATGCACCAGCAGTTCCATCACTGACCAGTTGAAGGCATCACAAAGCCTTTGCTGGGCTCCCTGGCCACGTCGGGCCGGGCGGTGACTGGCTGTATCCACTCGGTGATGACCTCCGTGACGCTGGGGGGCTGAGGTAGCGGCAGCTCGGTGGGGCTCACTGTGAAGCTGAAGTCCACGACGGTGGGCTGCTGAGTCTCCACCTCTCCAACCGCCTCGCTCTCTGTGGTCGTCCTCCTGAAGAACACCTCCGGGCTCTGTGTCACTGTGGTAACACTCAACACGCCACTTCCCTCTTCTATGATGCCTGAGCCGTCTTCATCACTTAACTCTGACAGGTGAGGGAGGAGAGGGGTTAGTAAGGGAATCTTAAGACTTTGCTGTGACTATGTACACATCTTTTTTAACCCTCATGTTGTCCTCTGGTCAATTCTGACCTGGGAGGAGAACAGGTATTAACTGAAAAATGAGGTATAATTTCATTTAAATGAGGCCAATTGACCATAATTTCCAAAAGATATGTGTAAAACCTGTGGTAATAAGTTGGAATGAAGTTGGCTAAAAAGGTCTAACACAGAATTGGGTGGTATTTTATTCCTTATGCTTTATAAACAGTCAGACTAGACCAGGTCGATTTCAACATGCAACATTGGACCCTTGCTGGACTCAAACCAGGAATGTTGCAGATATGTAGTATGTGCTGTAACCACTCGACTACCAGGACTCAGGGCTCCAGTATATCTCTTACTCTTCAAATGAATAAATGAAGACTTACCTGTGTAGCAGAATGCATCATAGCGAGACTCAGGAAATGGGTATCCTGTCTGGTTGGTGTGGAGGTAAACAGTTCGCACTCCCAGCAGACCTCCTCCACACTGCGGCCGTCGGACGTTGATGGGGTAGCGGACGCTCCTGTCTCCCAGCCAGCCAGCGTTACAGACGTCCATCCCACCCTGCCAGGCCAGGTACAGCTGACCTGTGGTGGCCAGTTGAGCCCCCTGCTTAGAGCACGCCTCCGCAGCCTCATCGAAGGTGAACTTTTCCCCTGCGGCAGTGTAGAAAACTCTGCCTTTATCGGATAAGGGAGGCAATGTTATTAAAATTAAAGAATAAAATAATGAAAGAAAGACCTTCCTCCAACAATTCCCCCAACAGATTCATGGTGTACCTGTCATCTTCTCAGTAAAGCAGTAGACATCATAAGTCTCATTGAGCTCTCTCACTCCATAAGTCCTGACCCCAGGAAGTTCCTCTTTGTCACCGTAGCAGTTCACACGTACATCATGGATTGGGTACCTTCAATCAAAGAAAAATGAGCTTGCTACTTTTCTGTCATTAACACACATCTGGGGTGATCTGATCACAAGTGGACCTGTACTAGTTTAGGTGATTGCTTTAAATGTACATAATGTTTATAAGTAAATAGACAGTGTGTTGGATAGCTTGTATATTAAGCCAGTGTATTTGTTTCGACGTATATGTTTTTCAGTCTCATTAACACATGAATCTCTATTAATCAGCTCTCCATCGTGTGACAGCACAGACTGACCTGACTGTCTGATCAGAGAGCCATCCAGCGTCACATTGGTGGAAACCATCATCGTAAGCTGCTTGAAGCTGTTCAGGTGAAGCCAGGACTGCACTGTTCTGGGAACACGCATCCTTCGCCTTCTCAAAGGTCAGACTGTAGCGGCCCATGATGGCCCGGTAGTGGAACACCATACCTACAGAGAGGAACAATACTGTAGCTTAATACTGTAAAAGGTTTTAAAGCAGATACTGAAAACAATATTTGAGAGTTTAAAAATCTAATATCAAACACACACTTAATATAACCAATGTGCCAATGTTTTTCTGTTTTAATAATGACCAATAACAAGTTTATATACTAAGCTGATTGATTTTACAGCTGAAAATCTACTTGTCTCTTCTTTCTGGTGCACAGACAATGTAACAGAGACACTGTTTCTAAACCACCTCTAATCTAGTTTTTCTGTATTTTTCTTTTTCTGCAATTCTTTGTTACTTATGGACTGATATATGCACATAGTTTGATATATGAGCTAATGACTTATATATCAGAATGAGCTAATATTGGCTGATATATTAGTCTAGCTCTACTTTAAGGCCCCAAACTACACCCACAAAGTCTCTAGAAAAGGTAAAGTAAAGAACAATTCTCTAACTTTACTTCATGTTCAATGATGATTAAATTACCTGTCTGAGGATATTAGGGCTTTGCAGTGGAAACAATTGGGCGGAATCTCAAATGAGTTAAGGCCATTTACATTTATTTATTCATGTTTCTGTAATGCCATTGCTAAACATTTTGCAGCATTTTGCACGTCTAAATATGGTCACACTTGCGTGTTTAAAAGTAATGACAGCTTATGCCTAATAAGCCACACTTATATTAATTTGGCAACCAGTTAAAGAATATAAAACTACTTTTTTAGGGATATTTAGATCTGTTTTATCCATTGCACTATATGACACACTGATCTGACACTTCTTTGACATTAGCGTACCTTGAACTTGCACACTGACGTCATCGTGGTTGTCCTCGATGCCATGCTGAACCTGACAGCGGTAGACTCCCGTGTCATTGGACCGTAGTTCGGATATCTGGATGGTAGCGTCCGTCGGGGTTGCAGGGTAGCCCACCAGATTAACCCTGTCCAGGTAGCTCTCGCTGATACGCACCTGTCCTTCCATGGCCACTAAGATGGTCGTGACCTTTTCTTTGGTGACGAGGCTCCATTTGATGCGGTGAGAGAGGGGAGCGATGGTTGGAGCTCCTGGGTCTGGGACAGTGTGGTCCTACATGGAAAACAACATCATCGTTTACTTCACACCTCATTGCAGGGCTGCATCTTAAACTACAGTAGCTCAAAAATGAGTGATGTAAAAAATACACTCTCTCTGCTCTCTGAAACATGAATCGAGGTTTAATCATCCATTAATTGATCAGTCAGATCGGCTATTAATGCTTTCTAAATAGATCTATGGTTCAAAATTTGACACTTTTTATGAGAGGATGATTAGACCCAGAACATACTGTGAGGGTGTAGAATATGAATAGTATGTGAGGGTTAATGTAATTTATTGATGCTATGAGCAACAAAAACTGATTTCCATTCGCTTTTATTTTATTGGGGTGGAGACACAAGTTTTTATTTACTTAGCATTACGCTGAAACTAGCTGCATGCTTCTACACTGTCAGAGGTTAGTAGCAAAATCTGTTTAGTGATTCAAGTTAGGGGTTAAATGTGGGAGCAACACTGCCTTTTCTTTTGTTTTCTACCTCTGTTTAATCGCTGTCTCTTGATTTTTTCAGTTTCTTTCATCTGTACACCTTTAAAGCTATATTAAGTTTTGGCCACTAGGGGGCATGACATCGATTTTTGAAGTAGCTGTTCGCTAACAATGACCTATTGAGTTACACTGCAGATATGGAGCAGAAATAGCACTCATTAAGAGCCATATTTCTGTCACTCTCCTTTAGCTCTTTTTTTCCCCAATTACTCCTGAAAAAATATCCGACTCTTTAGCTCCAAAATGTTGCACTTTCCTCTTCGGATAGTTGCTTTTGTTTGATTGTCTTGATTTATTGGAGCTTTTTAGTTGAAAACCAATGTGCCATCAAATCAAAATGAGCTAAAAGAGGTTAAAAAAAGCTGCAGAGAGTGTTTTTATATTTAAAGGCCGTCCCATTAGCTGCAGACCTAATATGTGTTTTCTAGCTGGATAGCATCATTTTTATTGTATTGTCTCATTATGCAGGTTATTTGTTGTTTTTGTTGACATTAGCGGGAGTTAGACAACGTGAAATAACATCACCTTCTTTATATTGAGAATAGAAATAATAAGAAGAGATTTTAATTATGTGAACAGTCTGCAATTTAAGTGTTCGACAAATAGATTTTTCTTCTGGATAAACTGCCAAATTGACATTTAAGCAAAAGCTCGTAATCACACACCTCGAAGTAACACGGTAATGTCAGTGTTGCTCCCAGTAGAGGGCGCTGTGGCCCTTCCAGAGGAATACCAACACTCAGCACGTCCTCTGGGTCTGTGAGAGAGAAACATAGAAAACAGGAAGAAAGACGACAATATATATAAACCCCATCTGACTTAAAACGACAAATACAAATTCATACAACTCTGATTTATAGACATGATGTTTTCAGGTTCTTACCCAGGAACGACTGCCCCTCATAAACGTAGTCAAATGTTGCTGAGATGACATTCAGACACACAGACAGAAGCACAATCCACCTGATCATTATTTATCTGAAATTTTAAAAAAAGGAAAATGAGCAAAATGCAGGAAAAACAATTATGAGTCAAACTCTATATAACATCAACAAACAGAATAATGAGAATGTAATTAATCTCCAGAGAGATGTAATCTAATAATTTTAATTTATGTGTCATCATCTCACTTTATCTCAGTAACGATGGGGTATAAAAGCAGAAAAAGTAAAAGTAAATATTTTTTAATTCAGGTAAGTTGAGTAAAGCATGAAATATAAAAAAAGGTGAATTAAAATAATAAATATAATACATTTTATAATAATAATAATATTTGTTGTTGTTATTATTATTATTACTACGATATTAATACAATTAATGACCAAACCAGACTTTTCACTACATTTCAATGACATCTGTTCACTGATTTTGGAGATATAAATATATATTCATATTGTTATATATTAACTATAAGACAGATTAATAAGAAAACGAATAAAACAACCTTCTCCATGGAGGTAACAAGCGTTTCCACTGAGTTAACGATTAGATATCAAATAGCACAAACAAGAGTGGAAATTCCTCATGTAATAAAATATTTATTTCAGTCAAAGGAGAATCAATACAAGCTCTTATCCAACAGTTATCTTGTTATAGAAAGTCACATGCATTCATTTAAAACACATGTATGCATTTATTTTAGAAGCACTGTGATGTGAATGTGAATCTCTGTGAATACGCTGCAGGTCCAGCTGAGCCATTATCAGTCAAATCCAGTGCAGGTCATTTGATGTAAGTCCACACCTCCAGACTCTAAAACGCCCCCAAGCTGACATGTTTCCAAGTTTTTTTTCTCCACAAAAGCTACACAGCAGCTACAGTACATTTCCCAGAGGAACGACACACAACCGCACGACTGCTTCACGTGACGGTTGAACGATTACTCACTCCCTAACAACCGCCTCTTATTTCCTCACAAGCAAAAGGAGGAAAACAAGGAGCTTCAGTCTATTCAAAATGTAAATGTTTGCTGTTATTACACCTGAGGAACAGATCCTGCTCCTCCCTCCCTCCTCCTTCTAGTTGAAAGACTCAGACTTTTCCCTATATTTCGGTTTGTATGTTTGTTCGTATCCAGTCTCAACGCAGTAATAACACGAAACACTCATTAGACCACAAGTTTATAAGCAGTGTTTGAGGTACTTTTTATCCTTCACTGTGCTACATGCTAATATTTCTTAACTCAAATTGAACTTTAAATGCTGGACTTTTACTTGTAATGAAACATTTCTACTCTTACAGTTATTAAATACACTGACAGCATTGTTTAAAACCCTTAACTAATTCTCATAATGAACATTAAACCTGCATTAACTTATATTTGGCCACTAGGGGGCAGCAGAAACAAGTAACACAACACTGACTTATTATAAACTTTTCAGCTGATGTGTTGAACTTGTTAGCAAACAGTTGTTTATTTCCACATCCAGCAGTTATTAATGAACATTATCATTCATTAGAAGTCATATTCTGTCCACTTGATGAATATAAGTCCAATATTCACTCTCTTTTTACTCTCTACCAACTTCCTGAGGGAAATATCTGACTCTTTAGCTGCTAAATGCTCCACTATGTTCACCAGCTAGTCTACAGCTAACTGTGTCTGTTTGCTGTTTAGTGCTGAGCAGGTAGTGTACAGTGGCTTTTTAGAGCTTTTTCTCTATGAGAGCGCTGAGAGTAAAGTTGCAGCCAGACAGTTAAACAATGAACTGAAACTATGGTTGCTATAGATACAGGTTGTTCTATGGTTGCTATAGATACAGGTTGTTCTATGGTTGCTAAAGAGACAGGTTGTGCTTTAGTGTATAAACGAAGAATAACACAAATCAATGCTGACATCAGAGATCCTGCTGGAGACATTTTTGAAGTTGAGTTTCATTTTTTCATCTTGTACGTGAACAGAATGAGTCTCTTACATGTTTTTAAAAAGGTTTTGAACAAATGAGGTCTGAATGAAGTCTGTAGAAGTCTGTAAAACATAAAATGTAGGGTCAATAAGAAAAAAAAATCCATGTTTTATGTTGTCATGGCCTCAAATAAGTAGGAAAAGCAACACAAAAAATTAGCACTTTCTCGGTGTAACCTACAAAGGGTTAATAAATAATGAAATGTCACACTCCTACGTTTTACAGTTGGTCAACGGCAGCGAAAGCTCAGAGAGTTCATGTAAACTGCACGGAAACTCTGTCGGGACAAACTGTCAGCGGGGGAATTGGGCCAGGCGTGGATGCAGCTCTGGCGCTCACCACAGATTCAACAAGCTCCTGCAAAACTGCTCCGAGTTACGGAAATCCAACACATGCTCCCCCTATTCAAACCTGAACAAACTTGCTCAGTTATTTCCAGAGATGCAGTGAAGAGAGGTTGAACAACACCTTCCTTCCTTCCTGTGTTATTTAATAATAACTATAGTTGTAGAGCACCATTCATTAAAAAAAGAACCTCAAAGTGCTTTACAACCAAAGAAATAAAGTGAAACTACAACATATAGAAGTCATATTTCAGTGGTGGTAATTTGAGAATGAATAGATCTACTCTACTTTATTTTACTTCAGCTTCCAAATCCATAATCACTTATTGTTAGATCATATTAGAAATCCCACCAGTCTAAAATCACTTAAGAAATGAACTATAGTCTTCTTTCTGGATCAATTAATCATCATAACTGCTCTACTGTCACTATCATATTCTATGTGTCGGTACATTGTCACCTTTCGAGTTACACCTTAGTTTTAAATATGTTTTTATTTAGCCTTTGTATGTATTTGTTTTTATGTCTCATAATAGGACGGCCGACCAACAAGCCCTTATAGGTGTAATTGTCTTCTCCTGCAAACTTCAATATGGTTCTCTTTTCCTAATCTCAATGCTCAGCATGTATTATGTATATTTTTTGTATATGTTGTTTTGTTTTTTTAAGGGCGGCTGTGGCTCAGGAGGTAGAGCGAGTCGTCCTCCGATTGGAAGATTGGCGGTTTGATTCCCGGCTCCTCCAGTCTACATGTCGATGTGTCCTTGGGCAAGACACTTAACCCCAAATTGGCTCCCGTTGCTGTGCCAACGGTGTATGAATGCGAGTGAATGGTTAGCTTCCTCCTGATGTTCAGGTTGGCACCCTGCATGGTAGCTCCTGCCATCAGTGTATGAATGGGTGTGAATGGGGTGAATGTAGTGTAAAGAAAGAAATCTCTGCTCACCTAAAAATGAAACGTATAGGTGGCCTAGTGATCATGTATCTTGTATGTGAGCTTGTATCCTATGTTGTATTTAAGACTGCTGAGATATAGATAGATATAGTATTTATTAATCAAATGACATCATGTCCTTAATTGTACTGTTTACGTACTGTTTTCTAATCTTTCTAATTCTCATATTTTATAGTAAGACAGGTGATGCAAACTATTTATATGAACCTGCTCATCAATTAGTCATTAGTCACATTGGATGATTGAGGCAGCTCTTGTATATATACAACACCAGTCAAAGTTTGGAACATAGACTGTATATAAAATGGACGTAACATCCGTGACGTCACCCATTGGTTTGTGGACTGCTGCTTGGAAGCGTATAGTTTCGGATCTGAGCAGCGCCATCTTGAAAATTTCCGGTGCATGCTGGGTAAAAAAAAAACATGGATTCTACTTATATGGGCATCAGGAGGAGCATGAGGCGCCCTCCTGAACCTGTGAACCAATCAACCTGTCAATCACGACGTAGCCACGCCCTAATGCATACCCTGCTTTATCGTCAAATATAAAATCAGGGAGGCCAAAATTTCACAAATGAACATCATACTGCATTGAAGAAGGCTTTAAACTAGCGATTGAGACCATAAAAACATTTTGAAAACGTTTACTGAGGTTAGAAATCAAGTGAGAAGTTGGTGAATTCTCCATTGACTTGTATAGAGACGGAAGTCCTTTTGACACCAAAACGGTCGCCCCCTGGTGGCCTTTTGATAGAATGCAGTTTTAAGTTAATTCCGTGTTGGCCTCATTTCAGAGGACCAGAACTCCCCGCCTGGTTTGGAACCACTTTTTAATTCAAGGGAATAGGAAGGTGTGTCCTTTAACTAACTTTTGACTGGTACTCTATATATATATATATATATATGGAAGTGTGGTAATGCTGCCCGTGATATGCCTGATGAAGGTCGGATAGATCGAAACGTTGCAGTACGTGAGACAGTGTGCAATAAATTAAAATTAAAACTCAGGTGATGTTTTGCATGTGTATACGATCTGTAAATCAGTCTCAGTCTCTGAAGCCAGAAACAGAAAAGAAGCCTCTCTTTTCCCGGCAGACTCAAACTCACCACCAATCTTTCTTTAACTGAAATAATAAAAGCATACTTCTACTACCAAGCTTTTAACTGTGCCTAATAAATATAAATAAATACATAAATAAAAACCAGCTCAGGTCTCATGTACTTATATTTTATTATTTGAGCCACTTCAGGTTCAGAGCAATAAAATCCCACACAGATAGACGGAGGAACAGCTTCTTTCCCCCCCGAGCTGTGGCCTCCATCACTCCTTACACCCCTCACCTCCCCCTCCAACCCATCACAGTAATTTAGACTCATGTACTATATGCACAAATTGCACTTTCAAATTGTATGCTGCTATTCTCCTGCAATGCGCTCTGTGAATACCTCCTTGCACTGATTTTTGTCTATTTAATTGCTGCTATTTGTTTATTCTTCATTCTTTTATATGCTATTTAATTTTTTATTCTTTCCTCTTTCGAATGTAATGTAGAGATGCCTTCGATTATTAATGTTGTTGTAGTAATTTGTGTTTGTTTTTCCTCTGTGTAAAACACTTTGGATCCACTGTGTTGTGTTTAAGTATATATATACTGGATGTATATGTTTAACCTTTGTGTCGTCCTCCCGGGTCAAATTGACCCCGTCTCTTTTGACTGTTCCTTCCTTCCTCCCTCTTTCTTTAATTTTTCCTTTGTTCTTCCCCTCCTTCCCTCTTTCTTTGCTCCACCTCCTTCCATACTTCTTTCCTCACTTCCTTCCTTCCATCCTTCCTTCCCTCCTTACTCCTTTCCTTCCTTCCTTCCTCCCTCCCTCCCTCCCTCCCTGCCTCCTTACTCCTTTCCTTCCTTCCTTCCTCCTTTCCTGCCTCCTTACTCCTTTCCTTCCATCCTTCCTTACTCCCTCCATCCCTCCTTCCTTCTTCCCTCCCTCCCTCCCTCCCTCCCTCCCTCCCTCCCTCCCTCCCTCCCTCACTCCTTACTCCTTTCCTTCCTTCCTTCCTTCCTTCCTTCCTTCCTCCCTTCCTCATCCCTTCCTCCTGTCCTCCCTTGACCTGAGGACAACAGGAGGGTTAAGGGTTTCTGTTTGTTGTAGATGCCCATTTTTTTCTCTGTAGTGTATATTAAACATCTTTTTGCTTCTGTTTGCTGCTGTAAGAAGTGAATTTACCCCGTTGTGGGATTAATGAAGTACAATCTAATCTAATATAATCTAATCTTAAAGTGCTATAAATAAAGTTGAAGTAGTAGCAATAGGGTTTGTGTCACTTGTGAGGCTGATGTGAAACTTTGGGTTCATGTCTAGAGAATTTTAGACATGCAGGAATCAAAACTCAAGTCAGAGTTTCAGTGTTTTAAACCTGGAGGGACTGAGAGTTGTGCTGTTTGGTCTAAGTGACAGTTCATTAGCAGCTGACTCGTACTGGTGGCCCGTCGGCCCCACACTGAGCTCATTCAGCCTCTGTGGTAAGAGCTCCACTCCCAGAGAGACCAGGGGCACCATAAGACCAGATCTACCCCCCCCCCTGCCCCCCCTCCCCTCCCTTTGAATCCTGTATTATGGGATCTCTGACGACACCGGGGGCCTTATGTAAACACATCACGCTGTATATTCCAGACTCTGCCTTTTCCATCACGTCCCTAAACACTGCAAACATTCAGGAGACTTTTGGAAAAGTGTGAGACATGATGGGAGGAGTTGGAGCTGTGACGGGGCTTTGATCCTCACCTGTCCATCTATTTTTATTTTTTTATTTAATTTCTCCCTACATGAGTTACTTTTGTCATGTGGCCAATCAGGTTTAAGCAGAGTCTCTATATTATATTAAACATCACTTGAATATTCCTGTCCTATGATTTAAAGTATGTTTTAGTCTATTTTAAAGATATATTAATATTCTGCAGTACTTTCATCAACTTCATCTGTTTTTAAATCTGCTTCAAAATGTAATAAACTTAAATATACGTGTGCGTGTTGTACTGAAAAGTGACTTACAGTGACATTAATTTATCGCTTGTGGGAGATCAAACAAATATACTGTGATATAATGTTAAGTGTAGTTTTTAACATGTTTTTCTTCTATGCGTTAAAAGTAATAAGATATTTGGTTTTAGTTTGTTTTTACATTTTTATTCTGATGTTGTTTTATTTTATTATGTCTTATTTGTCAGGGCCGCTCAGATGTTAAACAGATACTGACAAATTAATGATCATACAGACAAAGATGTTACTCAAATTTAAAAAATAAAGTCAAGTTCATGATGAATGTTTGAAGGCAAAAAAAGACAAAATGCAATATAAAGGAATATGAATCCACATGTCAATTCAGGAAGGTACAATGGAGTTTAAACCCATATAAAATGCTCTTTATCCATCTAGAATATATATTTAAAATGCCTTAATATCACAGTCAGTGTGAATGAGGAAAACGTATTATAAGGTAAAGAGAGCATACATGTTGTCGCATCAATATCAGCAGAATGTTAATATATTTTATTCTATTATTTAACAGGACCGTTCAGATGTGAAACAAATGATATTATACTGACATATTAATTATCCTATAGACAGAGGTGTTTCTCAAGTTTTAGGTGAAAAACACAGACTTCATTTGTAGATTTCTTACAAATCTTCTTCTCTAAAATGATTTTCACCTCCTCAGAAAGTGAATTTCATAATGAATGTTTGAAGACAAAAGAAGACCAGATAGAATATGAATCTACATGTTCACTTTAAACCCATTTGAAATTCACTTTATCCATATTTTTAGACTAGAATATATCTTTACAATGCATGAAATGATGCTTTAAGTAATATCACAGTCAGTGTAAATGAGGGCATGTAGCTTAGATCTGTTCATTATCTCCTCATTTCTTCATATAAAATGCCAAAACAAACTTTTTCTTTAATTATAAAAGAATATCACCCACCTGTTGCAGAACTTCTTCTTCTTCAGTGGTGTATTTGTGGCTCAGTGGAGCTGCAGGTTGCCAGGTTGTGAAGTTTATTTAAAGGTCCTGGTGAGGAACAGCAGCAGCAGCAGCAGCAGCAGCAGCAGCCCAGGATGCTCGGCTGTGTGTGTGCAGAGGAAAGAGACTGGGACCAGGTCTGGCTGTCAAACCTCAGAGGGGAAACACGGCCGTCAAGCTGCTCGCAGTGAGGCGTGAAGGCGGTCCATGTGACTGCTTTCAAAATAAAATGAGTCTCTGCTGTCCTGCTGCTCAGGAGGTGTTTGAGTTCATCACTGTTAAACATCTCTCAGACAAATTAACCTGTTTTAGTTTCATTTGACTTTATTTTTTGCATATTTTCAAGCAGGAAAAACATTTGGAGTGATGTAAAACATTACCTGCTGTGGGCCTGACTCAGTTTAAACAGATAAAAATAAGACAAATTGAGATATAGTGAGAAGAATATACATGAAAAGGCAAGTTTATTTATAAAGTGCAATTTAAAGAGCTTTACATAATACAGTTAGAAAAACTACCTAAAAACATTAAAATGCCAATTAACCCTCCTATTGTCCTCAGGTCAAGGAAGGAAGGAAGGAAGAGAGGAATTAGGAAGGAAGGAAGGAAGGAAGGAATGAGGGAGGAAGGAAGGAAGGAAGGAAGGAAAGAAGGAAGGAGGGAGGGAGGAAGGAAGGAAGGAAATAAAGGAGTAAGGAGGGAGGGAGGGAGGAAAGGAGGAAGGGAGGAAGGAAGGAAGGAAGAGAGGAAAGAAGGAAGGAAGGAATGAGGAAGGAAGGAAGAAGGGAGGAAGGAAAGGAGGAAGGAAGGAAAGAAGGAAGGAAGGAAGGAAAGGAGTAAGGAGGGAGGGAGGGAGGGAGGAAAGGAGGAATGAAAGAAGGAATGAGGAAGGAAGGAGGGAGGAAGGAAATGAGGAAGAAGGGACAGAAGGAAGGAAGGAAGGAAAAGTATGGAAAAAGGATGGAGCAAAGAAAGAGGGAAGGAGGGGAAGAACGAAGGAAAAATTAAAGAAAGAGGGAGGAAGGAAAGAAGGAAGGAAGGAAAGAATCGGTCACTTTGACCCAGGAGGACAACAGGAGGGTTAAAAGATAATAGAAACCTTTGTTTAAAGGTTGAGAATAGACTGATAAATAGAGGATATATAATGATAGAAATACAGTTCAGAGGTCAGAAACAAGTTGTAACAAGTTTTAATGGAAAAAGGAAAAATAAAGAAAGTGCAAACCAATTAATGAAAGTTGCAAATTAGATGAATGTAGTAATGAATTATTAATAAATAAATAAATAAAAATACAGAATTTGGCAGAAAACAGCAAGAAAAAGCTAAATATTTCATACATACTGTAACAAACCAGAGCAAATCTCTCATTAGACCAAACTGATCCCCTACTTGTTGTGCTTTAATTTTGAAGGAAATGTAACTGGGGGATATTTGGCATACTTGATTCATTTTAAAGGGGCGAAAGGATGTGTGCCCGTCCCCCTGCAACTTGTTAGAAATGAGGTAATGATCCTTATACAGTCGGGACACGAGGAGTCAGGCAGCGTAATCGTTTGTTAATTAAAATCAGAGCTTCCCAATTAAAATATTCTCATGCAATGTCTTGACTCTAACGACTTTATTGCTCTGCGTAGTGTTTTTTTAATCCATCATCGCCTCTTAAGGGAACACAAACTACAAGAAAAGTCCATATTTATGATAATTAGCTCTAATTAATTAATGATTCTTGCATCATATGACTCTCTGCCGTCATCTTTGGGCTCATTAAATGTCTCTTAAAATGTTTGAGAGTGTCACACCTCGTCCCCTTTAACTTCTCTCCCTCTACTTGCTTGAAGACAAAGCTGCTCTTTCAGACAGGTAGCGTTGTTGCCACGGATGCAAATGAAGCCCCACTTAACTTATAACGAGAGGTTGATTTTTTTAAGTGCGACATAATGACGGAGGCGCTCTCTTTCCGACAGCAGGTGATATGTTTTTATTCTATGATGCTACAAAAAATCCTTTGTTTAAAAGTAAAATGAGATTATTTAAATGCTCCCTGACTCTCTTGGTCTCCATATGAAGGCTGTGATGGGAGGCCTTACTGCATTTAAATCTGAATAGAGTACTTAGAGAGTAATTGAACCACCCCTGGACCAAACTTCAAATAGCAGGAGAAGGGAGGTGGAGGGACTCACTGTTCCTGTATGGTGTAATTGTGTCACCAGTTGTCTCATATTTTCTCCCAGTATGTTTAAGGGTTTTTTTTCCCCCACTTTTTAGCATATTTGTCCAGAGATTTCTGGGACAAGGTGTGTCCTCAGACGGGAGTTATTTATACTGGAGGCAGAGTCGGGTGAAATGACTAAACTGTTAGACTAAGTGAAGAAATGTTCACTCATGTCAACAAAGCCAAGCTGTTTATAACGGTCAAACTGTACGTTATTCATGCCTCGTAAGTTACAGCAGGTGTGTCTGTATGATTCTTGCAGGTGGAACAAGAAGTGAGCCGCAGTGATGGATCGATGACAGAGCTTCGGTTAAATCCTCGGGGGGGCCAGGGAGGGAACAGTGGACATTTAGCATTATTCATAAGATCCCTTTACAACAAAGACCACTTTCTCAACAGGACTGCTGTTTAACCTTCCTGTTGTCCTCGAGTCAAGGAAGGAAGGGAGGAAGATGGGAGGAAAGGAGGGAGAAAGGAAAGGAGGGAGGAAGATGGAAGGAAGGGAGGGAGGAAGGAAGATGGAAGGAAGGAAGGGAGGAAGAAGGAAGGAAAGGAAAGAAGTAAGGTAGGAAGGAAGGAAGAACGGAGGAAAGAAGGAAGGAAAGAAGGTAGGAGGGAGGGAGAAAGGAAAAGAGGAAGGAAGGAAAGAAGGACAGAGGAAAGAAGGAAGGGAGGAAGGAAAGGAAGGAAGGAAGGAGGAAGGAAGGAAAAAAGGAGGAAGGGAGGAAAGAAGGAACAGTCCAATCAGACGGGGTCAATTTGACCCGGGAGGACGACACAAAGGTTAAGAGCTGTGAGACAGAGACTACACAAACATGTAGTGCTGCCTTTTCTTCTTATGTACTGTAGCAGTTTGGTCCAGACTGAAATATCTTAACAACTATTGGATGGATTGTCATTAAGTTTTGTGCAGACATCCATGCTCCACCTATTGACATTTATCTCCATCAGGAGGTCAAAGCTTCCAACTATCCAGTGAAATATCTACAATCCCAGCAAACTTACACTTCTTAATATTTTGAGTGCATAAGTATGTAAAATGCACATCGGGCCAGATTGACTAAAGGTTTGTGTGTGTAGAAACGGTTGCAAACTTGACATCACCTGCAAATAAAAATGTGCAAGCTGATCTACTAACGCAGCGCACTGAAGCTTGCGTCTTTCAAATGTGCTAAAAGATAATATGCGCTGTCCATTTAGTAGTTTACCGTAATGAATGTAATATGAAGCGTTTCAACCCCAGTGTGCAAAATACAGGGAGGAGAAAATGCATTTATATTATTTAGCACACGCATTGTGATTTACCAAACCTGAAGGTAATGTTGCTGATGGTAACTGCGTCTATAAATAATAAGTTTGAAGGGCAGGTATTAACCGGCTGTTACTATGGAGACGAGGAGACAGAGACACAATGACAGAATAAACACAGGACGGATGTTTTCCACCTGTGTTAATATTTTTGGAGTGGAATATTTTTGGTTTTACTAACAGCATTGACTTTGTCACTAATACTCTCCCATAAAGTGTTTTTTCTGGTAATATTTTATTGCAATATCTCAATATGTTTGTTAACCTCTTCCAATAGAACCTCTAATTCCATGAGATCAGATTTTATTTTTTGTGCTTGCAGCTTTCTGCTCGTCCAAACTCTCCATTAAGACACAAAACCCTCATTTAAATACTGCTGTCTGCACCTGTTTTCATTTACAGTTATTCTTAGTAGATCACCTGCAAAATGCACAGTAACTATTGCACAGTGCACGCAATTTAGTACCTTTATTTGGGATCTTAGTAAATCAGGCGCTATGAGTACCTGAATGGTTTCACTCAAAACGGTGAAAAAGTTGAGTGTGGAACTACAGACACGGACGCCATCTTGGCTCCGTAGCAGAAGGGGAGGGGCCATTTTTCAAACAGGATATGACGGCCGAGGACGTTGAACATCGCTGCATTATACAAATGTAAATTATACATGTGTTTATTTGCACTAAGCTCCACTTTACTGTTATACACATATAAGCCATCAGTAGGTTTATTGGGTTCATTTAGCAGTCTGTGATGATTCGGTACCACGAATGCTAACACTAGCTAATCGTCATTTCTGGTAAGTGACAGCCGTGTTTGATTTGAGACACTAACCTGCTGAAATGTGTGTACATAGTGTACACTGTGTACTAAAAGAGGTGTGTGGTTTGAGACACAGTGTACATGTCATATGCAAACACTCTGTCGCTTCTCCTCACACACAACTCTTATTGTTGCTCTACAAAAACATGATTCAACCCATGCTGCTGTTCTGTTCCCTGTTATTTTCCAACCTTGTTAACTGTCTCCAACAAAAATAAACTCATCAGGATTACACATACTGCCTCCAAAATATCATCTGCCTCTCCAAATCTCCCAGACACAGAGAGCTCGTTCTGGCAGAAGTTTTGTCCCTTCAGCACTGAACAGCAGCCCTGTTGTGTATAGACCATAGACTGTATATAAAATGGACGTAACATCCGTGACGTCACCCATTGGTTTGTGGACTGCTGCTCGGAAGTGAATAGTTTCGGATCTGGGCAACGCGATCTTGAAAATTTCCGGTGCATGCTGGGAAAAATAAAAACACGGATTCTACTTATATGGGCATCAGGAGGAGCATGAGGCGCCCTCCTGAACCTGTGAACCAATCAACCTGTCAATCACGACGTAGCCACGCCCCTAATGCATACCCTGCTTTATCGTCAAATATAAAATCAGGGAGGCTAAAATGTCCCAAATGAACATCATACTGCATTGAAGAAGGCTTTAAACTAGCGATTGAGACCATAAACACATTTTGAAAACGTTTACTGAGGTTAGAAATCAAGTGAGAAGTTGGTGAATTCTCCATTGACTTGTATAGAGACGGAAGTCCTTTTGACACCAAAACGGTCGCCCCCTGGTGGCCTTTTGATAGAATGCAGTTTTAAGTTACTTCCGCGTTGGCCTCATTTCAGAGGACTGGAACTCCCCGCCTGGTATAGACTGGTTTACTGTTGTGTGGATATCTGTGTGTTTCTGAGTAGAATATGCAAATAAGACTGTGATAACAAATCAAGTTCAGGACAATAAAGATTATATCCATTTATCTACTGGCAAACATTGCATACACACTTTCCTGATTCCCAGTCGATGAATAACTATGATGATCACCTGACCTTTTCCTCTAGTGCCACTATGAGGTTAACACTTTGGGTTTTTAACCTTCGTGTCGTCCTCCCGGGTCAAATTGACCCCGTCTGTTTTGACTGTTCCTTCTTTCCTCCCTTCCTTCCTTCCGTCTGTCCTTCCTCCCTCCTTTTCTCTTTCTTTCCTTCCTCTCTCGTTCCTCCCTTCCTTCTTTCCTTCTTCCCTCCCCCTTTCTTCCTTCCCTCTGTCTTTCCTTCCTCCCTCCCTCCTTGTTTCCTTCCCTCCTTCCTTCTCTTTCTTTCCTCCCCCCTACCTTCCTCCCTTCCTTCTTTCCTTCCTCCATCCCCCTTTTTTCCTTCCTTCTGTCCTTCCTTCCTCCCTCCCTCCTTCTTTCCTTCCCTCCCTCCATCTCTTTCTTACCTCCCCCCACCCTTCCTCCCTTCCTTCTTTCCTTTGCCACAAAACAGTATACAGACATTTATGGTCCCCTAAAAAAAAAATCAAAAATGCAATCACTTTTTTTCATCATCAGTTTTTTTAGTGAGGTGTGTCCAAACTTTCTCTGGCATTGTTTAGCATTTATTTAATCAGGTATTCTCACTGAGATCAACATTTCGTTTGTTAGAGAGACTTGAGTACAGCAGAAAGAAAGAAAGTTATAGAAAGTTAGAAATGACATTCTGTACTTTTATATATATATATTTATCCTCCCCACCTATTTATCTGATGACAGTAAGCACAAATACTGTATATATACTGTATATTTCCAAGGACTTCAAAGTTTCGTGTGTGAATGTGCCATCTTTCCTCCGTCACTGAAATAAACTCCTTGAACTCTAATAAAGTTCAACTTTTTCTTTCCAACTACTTCAAAATCAATATGGCCTCCCACACTATTGTTTCTTAGTATATGTGCAGATCACATCAATTATAAGCTCTGCAGTAAGCAGAGGAGTGTTGTGCTCAATAGGGTTCATTGCCTCAGACCTTCCGAAATCAATAGTCTTTATTTTTCAGCTTGCAAAGAAGCATTTTAGTATTTATCTGTATCAGAGTTTCAAGGGACAGAAATTGGAAGCTTGTGTACTCGTGTAAGAATGTAAACTAACCTGTTTTTCAAGAGACTTACGGTTGGAACAATGTAAACCTGTAAAACATGACGTGCATCTGGTTTTCTACAAGAATATTCAAGTTCAAGATATCTTTATTGTCCCCGAGGGGCAATTTGTGGTGCAGCCAGCAGCAAAACAATAGAAATGACAACAGCAATCACAGTTAAAAAATTAACAATCAACAAAAGTACAATACATAGTAATAAATAGTAAAAACAAATAAAGTTAAAGGGACCACAGTGCGTGCAATCCACCTTAAAATGGCTTATTTATATTTGGACATAAAGGGGACATATAGGTCTATATTTTTATGTTCTGGGGCTCCACTGGGAAATCTGTGCATGATTTACAGTTGCAGCCTCTTCAGTTCAGCCTCTGTCTGAAACAGGCTGTTTTAGCTCCTGTCTCTTTAAGCCCCCCCCTCCCAATGAGCCTGCTCTTTTCTCATTGGTCAGCTTCAGAAAAATTAAATATCACTTCTATTTCTTGTTCTTTACACACAACATAAAGTCAGATATATAGGGTTAGGGTTAGTGTTCGAGTCAGAAACTGAGCCACAGTATGTGAGTGGATAACTTGAACAACCTGTGGAGCAACTTTAGCAACAACTATTACAGACGGCAGTTTGTGGGCCAACGTGTACAATCTGATGTTATCTCAATAAGGAAGTAGAGGTAACTTTTCAAACAAAAGCTTTCAGAGCAGGTTAAAGTCTTGGCTTTGTCTTCCAGGGAGCATTTTACACAGGTTTGAAACTTTCACCATGTTTAACATCCACATCAAAACAGTATATATATGTAACCGGTGTGCGTTGTGTTAGATGAAGAGACTCAGACCAGGATACTTGTGGAGGCCGACCTCTGTTTATTCTGCTCAAGCTCCTCTCCTGTGGACAGAAGGGGAAAGGCAGAGGCGGGAGACATAACATATCCCCCTGCAACATCACATTTTTGGTTTATATGGTATATTGCTTATACTTCATTCTGCTTAACTTTGACTTCTTTTCCTCGCTCGTACACGTCTTTTTCCGCCACCTAGTGGTCGCAAAAGCACAATACAGTGTAAACATCGGTGTAAAAACGAGATGGCAGACATCTTCGCCGAGTCAATCAACGGCCAATCCCCAGACAAAAGTGGACCAGGTACAAAACCTTATCAAATTTTAGGGTTGAAACTTTGATGGTTGAAACATGCTGTACAAATTTGACTAATTTTAGCAATAGCAACAAGCTACGACACTGCTACTCAGGAAGTATTATTATCGTGCATACAAAGGGAAGCTGTATTGTGTTATACAGTAAAATAAACCCATTGTCCCAATATGAGGACATTATTTTTTTTCAAAAACTACTTCCTGTTTAGAGACAATGCTTAGTTTTTGTACTTATCAGGTGAAACTAATCTCAAACATCTAGGAGAAATTAAAAATGCATACCAAACAAAAACTAACTGGAGGAGCAGCTACAGAGATTTAGTGTAATTATAACAACACACATTACTAATAATGAACTCATAACATATAAATGACAGAAAATCCATGTCCTCTTTAATCAATGACTTTCTGTCTGTGTACTGAATGTCGTTACAACTAAAACAGAACAACCGTGAAAGTGAAAAAAACTCACCATCCTAAATATCATGAGGCGGTTTCACCTGGACACACGTGGGCTCAGCTCAGAGTGTCATTGTTCATTGTTCTGCCCGCTGCACCAGCAGGGGGGGTTTTCCAAATTGGAAGGATTTTCCTAGCAAACTACCATTTGAACTTTTTCAGACCTGAGAAGCTTCCCTGCAGTCAGGAAGTCTGCTCTCAGCTGCTGAAAGGATTTTGTTAGGAACCTCTCAGAAGAACATTTGTTGAAAGCAGAGTGTGTTTATTTTTTCTTGCCTTGTACGTATGAATGGATGCTGTGTGCACGATCTTTCTCTCTCTCTCTCTCTCTCTCTCTCTCTCTCTCTCTCTCTCTCTCTCTCAGTCTCTCTCTCTCTCGCTGTACCTACAGAGCAGCGTCTGCAGCTTCATCATGTACAAGCCATCAGAAACAAGCTCCTGACTGCCGGCTGCACAGGAGACTTATAGTAATTACACCAACGTTTTCCTGTTTGAGTCTAAAAATTCAGAACAGTTCAAACTTGTTGTGCGGTGTTTATGTTGGGAAGAAATGGTGTCGGCAAGGAGGCGTCTTTGGATTTTTACAGGATCAGGATTAAGAGGAAAAGCAAATATTAAAGTTGATTTTAGTCCACAGGAGCACCAACGTTAAGCTTTATTCAAGAAATAAAATGTTCTACTGGTGAGAAAAACACAATGTGCACGGTCACATCGAGATCAAGAGAGAAGTATGAAAAACAGCATTTCGTTAAGTGTCGGAGAAAAGCACAAATCTATCGTCACAGTGTTGTTTGTTCAAGGATTCAAGGATTTTACTTGTCATTCAGCCATGCAGGTACATGAAAGAAATGTCTTGGCTGCTGCTGAACCGATTTCCATTAAATGTGTTGCAGATATTCAAAAGTCTCCAGAAGGTTAATTTTGAATTAAGTCTTGATAAAGAGTGACATATCTCATCTGATCTCTATTAAACTTCCTGCTTCCACCATCATAACACAAAGAAACTAATTAAATCCACCGCACATTTATCTTAAAGGCTGCAGGGGGAAATACTTGTATATACACTGATTGCATGACTACATGTAGTGTTAAAGATATAAATGAAGTGTCTATCATCCTGCCGATTAATGCCAATTATGTTGTAGAAACTATATCTAAACTGTGTCCTGCTCATGTCAAAGATGATAATTCACAGCTTGGAAAGGAGTCGTTTATTCTGCACGGAAGAAAAGAGACTGACTCACACACCTAATCGAATATTATATAGAAAGATAGGCAGAGCTAGTCAGTGTCTTCTGTTATTTTCCACAACCTCAGCTCGCTGCAGCTTCTCCCTTATCATACTCTACTCCCAAAACTTGTCCTTGATCTCCTGCTTTCTCTCACTCACACATTCCTGCTCTTTAGTTGAATCTCTGCACGTACGCTCTGCCTCTGACTCTCTCACAGAAAATGACCGTTGCTAATTGACCTCTGCAACACCAGACTCTGTAGTTTCCCCTGAACTTTATGAGTGTCTTTTCTTTAGTGTCTCACTTCTGAATATTGACGTTACAATCAACAGGTGGACAAACACGACTCCCAAATGAACGTTAATGTTGCTCTGAGTCTTCTTAATGTGTTAATAAGCAGCTGTTTGTTAACATTGTAAGGCAATAAATGCATTTAATTACTTACAGCGCACTACAGGTCAAATTTACCCCGTCTGTCTTGACTGTTCCTTCTTTCCTCCCTTCCTTCTTTCTGTCCTTCCTTCCTCCCTCCCTCTTCTTTCCTCCCTTCCTTCCTTCTGTCCTTCCCTTCCTTCCTCCCTTCATTTCCTTCCCCCCTTCCTCCCTCCTTCTCTCTTTCTTTCCTCCACCCTTACCTTCCTCCCTTCCTTCTTTCCTCTGTCCTTCTTCCCTCTCTTCCTCTTTGTCTTTCTCCCTAACCCTCCTACCTTCCTTATTTCCTCTGTCCTTCTTCCCTTCCTTCCTCTCTTCCTCTTTCTCTTTCTCCCTAAGCGTCCTACCTTCCTTATTTCCTCTGTCCTTCTTCCTTTCCTTCCTCTCTTCCTCTTTCTCTTTCTCCCTAACCCTCCTAATTTCCTTCTTTCCTCTGTCCTTCTTCCCTTCCTTCCTCTCTTCCTCTTTCTATTTCTCCCTAACCCTCCTACCTTCCTTCTTTCCTTCCTTTCCTTTCTCCCTTCCTTCTTTCCTCCCCCCCTACCTTCCTCCCTTCCTCCCTTCCTTCTTTCCTTTCCTCCCTCCCCTTCCTTCTTTCCTTTCCTCCCTTTCTTTCCTCCCTCCTTTCCTTCATTCCTTCTTCCTCCCTTCCTTCCTTGACTTGAGGACAACAGGAGGGTTAATTACTTACAGCACACTACATTTTTCCATACTTCTCAGTGTGAACGCGCTTATTCACTCAAAATATTAAATGCAATTACAGAAGTATGCAGTTTGAGACACAGCACTGATGACTGAGCACACACTGGAAACCAAGAGACCGCAAAGTGTCCAAAAACATGGCGCCATGACAGTTACAACATCACCTTTTTCTTCTTGTTCCTACAGTGTGATATTTAAGCTTCACTGTGCAGAATGATGCATGTACAGATTTGTTTTCAAATTCATCCGCTGAAGGGAGAAAGCTTCTCCAATCCCACCTTAAATCTGAGTTTAAGAGAGTTTAAGACATGTATCTACAGTCATGACTCATGAAATTACAACTAGTGGAGTCAATCCTGGTCCAATATGCAATTTATACAAGTGTGATGTAGAAACTTGAAGCCTCCGATGTTCACTTAGAATTGACTTTTTATAGGTCTTAACTCTCCTGTTGTCCTCAAGTCAAGGAAGGAAGGAAGGGAGGAAGAAGGAAGGAAAGGAGGAAGGAAGGGAGAAAGAAGGAAGGAAAGGAGGGAGGAAGAAGGAAGGAAGGAAGGGATAAAGAAGGAAGGAAAGGAGGAAGGAAGGGAGAAGAAGAAGGAAGGAAAGGAGGAAGGAAGGGAGGAAGAAGGAAGGAAGTATGAAGGAAGGGAGGAAGAAGGAAGGAAAGGAGGATGGAAGGGAGGAAGAAGGAAGGAAGGGAGGAAGACGGAAGGAAAGGGGGGAAGGAGGAAGACGGAAGGAAAGGAAGGGAGGAAGGTAGGAAGGAGGGAGTGAGGAAAAAAGGACAGAAGGAAGGGAGGAAGGAAAGGAAGGAAGGAAGGAGGGAGGGAGGGAGGGAGGAAAGAAGGACAGAAGGAAGGGAGGAGGTAAAGGAAGGAAGGAAGAAGGAAGGAAGGACAGAAGGAAGGGAGGAAAGAAGGAACAGTCAAAACAGACGGGGTCAATTTGACCCGGGAGGACGACAGGAAGGGTTAGGGTTAGAAACACCAATCTGAGTTTGCATTCTCCAAAGTATTTTTTCATATCCATTATAAATATTTAACATTCATTTTTGTGCAATTAAGTAAAAGTTTACGGTCCTTGCTGTTGACTCCGTTGCATGTTTATTTCCTAAATCAAAGCCTAAAAGTGAAAAAACCCCTCTTTGTTTCATCATGACCAAGCACTTTCTGTTTTTTCCCCCTGTGGGTTTTTAATGTGTTTTCATTCTCCTGATGGTAATTAGCTCCTGACATCTCATCTTTCTTCCGTTAAAGTGAAAATATGAAAGTCCCTGAAAGTCCGCTTACAGTTTTTTCTCCCGACCACAAAAAAAAAAAAAGCTCTAATGTGTATCTGTGTGTGTTCGTGCATGTCTACTTTTTTTTTTTTCTCTGTGAAAATGAGAATGAATACTTAATCTGTGGACTTGTTCGGGGAGTGTTTCATGACAGAACACTTGTTTCCTTCTGGCTGTGAGGACAGAGCAGACTTTCTTCTCACTGAGCAAAGCTGGAAAACACAGCTGATAAAAGGCGACGTCCAAACCCCCTTGCAGCCAGACCACAGCCGTGCCTGAGTTTACACGACACCCAAAGAGTCATTAACCTCTGCATTGCTCGAATAACTGCACGGGTGTTGTGACACGTGCGTTCACCTCCTGAAAGACGTCTTATACGTGGTTTTTATTACATAGGTTTCTGACACCCTGAGCACTGAGCCGGGTCAAACAGGACATGTTGCTCCTTGATAAAGTCAGTTTCTTGAGTTTAATTAAAGGGAAACATTAAGGAGAAGTAGTTGTAGATTTATTATTATAGTTGACTTATTAATTATTACGTTATTGGTGTTTTTTGGTGATTTAACCCTTTACATACTGTTCATATTCTGACTCATAATTAGTCTCTACAACAATTCACATTCATAAATTCCCCATCAGTCGTTAAAACATATTTGATTAACCCTCCTGTTGTCCTCGAGTCAAGGAAGGAAGGGAGGAAGAAGGAAGGAAGGGAGGGAGGAAGGAAGGATGGAATGGAGGGAAGGAAGAAGGAAGGAAAGGAGGGAGGAAGGAAGGAGGGAAGGAAGGAAGAAGGAAGGAAGGGATGGAGGAAGGAAGGGAGGAAGGAAGGAACGGAGGACAGAGGAAAGAAGGAAGGGAGGAAGGTAGGGGGGAGGAAAGAAAGAGAGAAGGAGGGAGGGAGGAAGGACAGACAGAAGGAAGGAAGGAAGGGAGGAAAGAAGGAACAGTCAAAACAGACGGGGTCAATTTGACCCGGGAGGACGACACAGAGGTTAAAAGACATTCACATTCACTATTTTATTATCCAGGAGAATATTTTTTATAGGATATGATGAATTTGACATGTTTTAATGCTGATTTCTGATTTTATTTTAATAAACGCAGGTCAAATTTGTATATTTTATATTTAGAAATGTGTATCAGCTGCACAAAAATGTAAAATAAATGATGCATTTTAATTCCATATTTGTATACTGTGGGTCACATTATTAAAAGTAACTAAAAGAAATGTACACAGGGTGTTTTTACTGAACACCATGTAAGGGTTAAAGGCTTAAATAAAACGAAGAACTAAAGAAATAGATATTTAGAGTTCATCATATCAGAGTTCAGAGTCTGAGAGCAGGTTGGAAGGTGTGCAGTTTATTCCAGCGTGAGATGGAGAAGATATGAGATTTAAGATTATATAAAGAGGTTTTTTTGCTGTCTGCATTTCTGCCTCTTATTGCTTATTCAGTGTTTCAGATGATTGCATGAGTGCTTCAGATGAGAGGAGAGGTATTACCTGCCAAGATAAAGATAAGATAATGTAGTAGTGTGGGGGGAAAAAAGTGTATTTCTCAGCTTTTTTGACTTTCCAACTTTCTATAAGGCTCAGTTATACTTTATATACCTTAAAACATATCCAAACTGTAGTGCATAAATCTGAAAACAGGACAAAAGTATGCACTGTGGTCACCATGTTGAGGTTTTTGAGTCTTAATTGTTCAAAAAGCATCTCATAGTGCTAATAAAAAATATAGATAAAGACGTTAATGTTCTTATTGTAACACAAGGAGCTTACTGTTGGCCATTTAAACTGTTTAACCCTCCTGTTGGCCTCAGGTCAAGGAAGGACAGGAGGAAGGAAGGAAGGAAGGAAGGGAGGAAAGAAGGAAGGAAGGAAGGAAGGAAGGAAGGACAGGAGGAAGGAAGGAAGGGAGGGAAGAAGGAAGGAAGGAAGGAAGGAAGGAAGGATGGATGGATGGAAGGAAGGAAGGAAGGAAGGAAGGATGGATGGATGGAAGGAAGGAAGGAAGGAAAGGAAGGAAAGGAGGGAGGGAGGGAGGAAAAGAGGAAGGAAGTAAGGAGAGAAGGAATTGATGAAGGAAGGAAGGAAGGAACAAACGAAGGAAGGGAGGAGGAAGGGAGGAAAGAAGTAAGGAGGGACGGAGGGAGGAAAAGATGAAGGAAGTAAGGAGAGAAGGAAGGTATGAAGGAAAGGAGGAAGAAGGAATGAAGGAAGGAAGGAAGGAAGGAACGAACGAAAGAAGGGAGGACGAAGGGAGGAAAGAAGTAAGGGAGGGACGGAGGGAGGAAAAGATGAAGGAAGTAAGGAGAGAAGGAAGGGATGAAGGAAAGGAGGAAGGAAGGAAGGAAGGAAGGAAGGAAGGAAAGGAGTAAGGAGGCAGGGAGGGAGGGAGGGAGGGAGGGAGGGAGGGAGGGAGGGAGGAAGAAAAGGAGTAAGGAAGGAAGGAAGGAAGGAAGGAAGGAAGGAATGAAGGAAGGAAGGAAGGAAGGAAAGAAAGAAAGAAGGAACAGTCAAAAGAGATGGGGTCAATTGACCCGGGAGGACGACAGGAGGGTTAATCAGACATTAACATTCAATATTAAACGTAATGATATGTTAAATTTGAGAAGCAGGATTATGAGCTGGACTTGTAGGAAGTGAACGAGCAGAACCACTAATTCATGTAAGCCAACAACAACAATGACGCTCTAAGACACAAAGACAATGTTTTGAATTAACCTTCGTGTCGTCTTCCCGGGTCAAATTGACTCCATCTCTTTTGACTGTTCCTTCTTTCCTTCCTTCCTCCCTCTTTCTTTGCTCCATCCTCCTTCTATTCTTCTTTCCTCACTTCCGCCCTTCCATCCTTCCTTCCTTCCTTCCTTCCTTCCTTCCTCCTTTCCTTCCTCCCTCCCTCCTTACTCCTTTCCTTCCTCCCTCCCTCCCTCCCTCCCTCTCTGCCTCCTTACTCCTTTCCTTCCTTCCTTCCTTACTCCCTGCCTCCCTTCCTCCTTACTCCTTTCCTTCCTTCCTTCCTCCCTCCCTCCCTCCATGCCTCCTTACTCCTTTCCTTCCTTCCTCCCTTCCTTCCTTCCTTCCTTCCTTCCTTCCTTCCTTCCTTCCTTCCTTCCTTCTTTCCTCCCTCCTTACTCCTTTCCTTCCATCCTTCCTTACTCCCTCCATCCTTCCTTCCTTCCTTCCTCCCTCCCTCCTCCTTACTCCTTACTCCTTACTCCTTACTCCTTTCCTTCCTTCCTTCCTTCCTTCCTTCCTTCCTTCCTTCCTTCCTTCCTTCCTTCCTTCCTTCCTCCCTTCCTCATCCCTTCTTCCTGTCCTTCCTTGACCTGAGGACAACAGGAGGGTTAATTAAAAAGAGAAATATAGAATATAACCATCTTTTTTATCCTTTAATTTCTAAAAACCCAACCTCTATGTTACAATGATCTGAAGCAATAACTTAACTCTTCTTGGAAATTTCCACATGCTACACCCTTAAACCTAAGAGCTGAGGGTTGCCTCATGCACATGGCTGCCCCCTTCACATCCACCCACTGGGCCGTTTCAGGAACAGCCTGGTGGTATGAACAACCAGCCAAAGATGGAGTAAAGTGATAAGACTTCCTGCAGGGGCTTAGAGACTGAAGCAACAACCAGGAGCAGCAGGAGCAGGAGCAGGAGCAGTAGTAGTAGTAGCAGCAGCAGCCCAGAGGTACTGCATTCATAATGAGGCTCCTTGTCCTGGTCTGACCTGTTGCTGTAAGTCACAAGGAGTGTAACACCCCTGATTTTGTCAAATAGAAGCCATATGAGGGCAGAGAGCAGCCGAGGGTCCGCTTACAGAGGGTCTTTGTGACAGGAGCTGGAGGTAGAGAGCCGAGGACAAGGATCATTTAGGTAAAACTGCCTCTTTACCACAGCCCAAATATGCCCTGCCCTGTCCTATACATTGAGTGATGCAACACAAACACCATATTTGAGGTTTTAGTGTAAACTGTAGCTGATTATGATAAAAAAAGAAAGTTACGCCTGGAAGATAAAGGTATTTTTTATTTTCATACAGACAATATTTGTGCAAGTTAGGTACGCCCCTTCTCTTCTCCGTATTCAGTTTGATTATAGAAGAGCCTTGTTTGCAATGCCTGCCGTTTATAAAATGCTCTTTTCATAAGCAGTATAGCGGCCCACTGTGACCCAGGGAAGTTCACAGCAGTAGCAGCAGCAGCAGCAGCAGCTGGCCTGCACACAGGTATGTAACCGAGCGGGTGGCTTATTGGTCAAACAGGCTCTGGCTCTGCACAGAGACACGCTGACGTCAATATTGGCCCCTTACATTAACAGCAGCAGGCAAGCAGGCGGTTTGTTCTGCTCGCTCTCTACTGACAGAGAGCAGAGTAACTTTTAAATAATGCTGAGTTTGAATCAGAGAGCAACTTCACAGCACTTCCTGTTGGTGGTTTATGTAATAGTAGCTACAGTAGTAGGACTGGTAATAGCAGCTGAAGTGGACTTAACAGTAATAGTGATAGTTCCAGTGGTACATTATAGTGGAGCTAGTAGCAGAAACACATTTAGTGTAACTTTGGTTTATTCTGTCATTTAAAAAAAGGAGAGAAATACAGAATATTACAGAATATTACGGTGACCCTGAGGTGCAAAACACACATCAATATAGAGTTAAATTATGATTGGTCAGTCCTATAGATGCACTGATTGGCCATGGATGTGTAAAAAAATAAGCAATAATTATAATAAATACAATTCAGCCATAAGACACAAACATGTAAAGGCAATCGAGCATTACATTGGGAACAAACACTAGAAGTTACATACTACTACCATGACAGTCCAGTGGTGGAACAATATTCAGCCCCATTAACAAGGTTAAATGCCAAGATGACTCCTTTACAACATAAAGTCCTGCATTCAAAATCTCAGTGTCAGCCTTCAAATAACTGGTAAATATGTGTGTCAAATAAATGTAGGGAAGTACAGGAGAATAAATAATAAACATTGTTTAAATAAAACAGTGGATTATACCTCTACAGCAGCATAAATGGAACTCATAACTTAAAATAGGAAGACTACAAATAATGAAATGTGAATTATTTCTGGCTGTAAAGACATGAATCGTATAGAAGGCAATTTCCGCCAATGTGATAAAAAAAATATGTAAGTCATTATAATGAGAAATTTTCTAAAAAATAAAAAAAGACCTAGTAACTCAAAATAATGACTTAGTATATCGAAATAGTGACTTTGTAACTCAAAATAATGAGAAACTATCTCAAAATAATGACTTATCTTATGATTTATTATTGTATCATTATTTTGATAGTATCTCATTATTTTGAGATACTAAGTCATTATTTGAGTTACTAAGTCATTATTTTGAGAATTTTTCTCATAATATTGACTTACAGGATCTTTTTTTCATCACTTTGGCGGAAATGGGCTTCTATAAATCGCAATAAATCTGTTTTTTTAAAGAGGTTTAATAATGAATGTATGATATTTACACAGACAGAGACGCCTTTCTAACGCTAGAGGCCGCTGTCGCTCTTCTCCACATTCATACCATACAACAGACATGAGTCGTCTCTTATTGGCTCATGTCTTCTTTATGTCACGCCCCCTCGGAGCCATTCTCCTTCCTCTATTGGTCAGTTTTCACGCCTCATACCGTCCATCAGACGTGAGGTCGTTTCTTATTGGCTCGTGTATTATCCCAGTCACGCCCCCTTGGAATCATTCTCCTTCTCCTATTGGTCAGTTTTCACGCCGCTCATCCGTGCGTCAAACTGAAAAACACAGGATTAGTTTCAGTGTCAGAGGAGCGAAAAGGAAGCAGACTGATGGCATCGACACAAACCCTGCAGCCTCACTGTGAGTACACCAACATCTCGGGTGACTTTAATATTTCCTGGGGTTAAAAAGAGGTTAACTTAAATAACCACACAGCTGTTTTGGTTATTAACTTAAAAAAATGAGGACAAAATGGCTCTTGGGAGTCACTTGTTTACTTAGCCTGAGCGGTGCTAAGCTAAGTAGCATTAGCTGAATGTGCTGCTAAATTTAACAAGAGCTCACCTTAATTTAGTCGCCATATAACGTTTTAATAGAGGTCAACCTTACTGTATGTGTGGCTGTGGAAAATGACATTAGTTTTACGTGCTTATATTTGCATTTATAGGTGTTATGATTTAGGTTATGTCCAATGCATCAGCGCCTCAGTGTGGCTAACATCTCTTTACAGGCAGCTTTAAAATGGACTTGATGCAGTTATGTGTTAACTATTAACTAAAAGGTACATTAGTCCCATGTGGGTTAAATTACTTAACTATCAAGTGAAGGCTTATAGCTGCATGGTTATTATTTTTTGGTGCAGCTTAAATGATGGGTTCATAGTGTTTTAAAGGGTTAAAACAGCAGTCAGGTGCTCAAAAGGAGTAAAAAGTAATATTTTAAGCACTTTTTGGCAGTAGTTTGGGATTTTGCACAAAAGTCCTGGGTGCTGCATCATTGCATAGTGTTCTGTAGGAGTCCCTGTTTTAAAAATCAATCAATTACTCTCAAAAAATGTACCTGTATAGCACCTTTTCTACAGGTTAGTGCAATTTAAAGTGCTTTATAGATGACTTACAAGAGGACAAATTTAAGCAGTAACAGCAATTTGGAGGCTAATGCACACAAAAAAATGAAATAAAACCAATGAAATAGATCCAAAATGAGATTATTTTGTACTCACATGGTGCATTTTCCAAAATAAAGTTGAGTTTTATTAAATTATGACAAACAACTGACATAGAGAAAACCTGGGGTTAGGTCCAAGTATAAGAGAATTAGTGTTTTTTATTTATTTATTGCATTTTAAAGTGCTTTATAGATGACTTACAAGAGGACAAATGAAAGATGTAAAAGCAATTTGGAGACTAATGCAAACAAAAGCTAAAAAAAAAAGATGCATTTTTCTTATTCAAGTTGAGTTTTATAGAATTACCACAAACAACTTGCAGAGAAAACCTAGAGCGAGGTTCAAGTAGATGAGTATTAGTTGTTTTTTTGGCCTCTGTGCAAAGTGTAATGAATCTGTAGTGAACTGTGTAGAGTGAACTTTGGAGGCAAAAGGGGCCCAGATGGTTTAACTTAGAGATGCTCAGTGCCTCAGTCAATCATTCCTCCTGTTCATACTGACCATTAGAAGATCCCTTCATAATGCTCTTACAATGGAAGTGATGGAGGACTAAATCCACAGTCCTCCTTCTGTGCAAAATGTTTTTATTTAAAAGTTGATCTGAAGCTAATATGAAGCTTCAGTCGTCCAAATGAGTCACATCTTCATCTTCTATGTTTCAACGTTACAGTGTTTTTAGTACCAAAGTCTTTTTGTTACTATACTTCCACCACAGCTCAACAGGGAAACACTAAGAGGGAATCTGATGCTAAAAAGACTGTAAATGTGTCAGATATCACTTGATATGACTAACTCAGACTGATGAAGCTCAATAGAAGCTGATCATCTACTTTTAAATGACTGTGTGGACACACTATGGATTTTGCCCTCCATCATTTCCATTGTAAGCACATTTGAAGGAGATCTTTTAATAGTCAGTATGAACAGGAGGAATGATTACAGAGAGGAAAAACTTTCACTGCTCATATACAGTAGACACCTGACTGCTGGTTTTAAGACACACTTTAACATTGTGAACCTGCCCTTTTAACATTCTTGCCTCGTGCTTTTAGGAATTCATGTAGTTAAACCTGGCAGCAGCATCAACAACAACAACAACAACAACAACAACAACAGCAGCTGTGGTAGGAAATGCCCTGCAGTGCTGCAGGTCTAAAGCCAGGATTTTAGATTTACTGAGGTTATTAGTCCAAAGCCTCCTTCTTTAAAAAAAAATCACCCTCACTTCCTCATCGCCTGCACAACATCATGAATGGACCCTGAACACAACTTAGCCACTGATTTAAATTCAGGTACAGCTGAAACAAATAGAAGATTAAATGATTGAGATTGTCAGAAAATTAAATGTCAAGTATTTTCTAAAGGAAGATGATAAATATTCGTTAGTTGTAGCGTCTGAATTGTGTGGATTTTCTGCTCATCTTTGCATTGTATGGCAGTAAAAGGAATATTTCTGGGTTTGAAACAGATTTATATGGTAAAAAAAAAGTGTTACTTGGAACCCAAATCTGCTCAGAAGATTAAAAAAAGGATTCAGCATTTCTCCACCAGTTTTCTGCTGTTTATAAAACACAGTTTGGATGATTTATTAGCCTTTTTAAAAGTGTTTTTCTAACATCATTTTGCACACTGAAAGGAGCAGAGTTGCTTTTTTTTTTTTTTTAGTCCTCTAGGTCTAAAAATAGTCAAATGTGAAGACCTTTAGGCTAGAAATGATTGGTATCGGACTCTAGAGAGAAGAAAAGAGGCTGTGCACATATCCACATATCACAGGCACGTGGCTTTTAAGAGATCCAGATCTGGCAATAAATTAACCCCCCCCCCCCCCACACACACACACACACACACACACACACACACACAGGGCCTTACCGTCGGGTTAAAAGATGTTTCAAAACTTTCTCTCCTCAATAAACTTCAAAAGTAAGCGAGGCAGGGATGGAGGAGGTTTATTGGTGCAGATTCGGAGATTAAAGGTTGGATCAGATCGTCCTGGCAGAACGCTCTGCAGGAGGCGGCTCAGCCTGCCCGAGCACACGGAGGCCTCCTGAGCCTCCTGATTCAAGGTGAGACGGGAAACACGGAAAATGAGGAATAGGGCAAAGTTTGATTTGAGTTTATCTGGTTCGTACATGAGAATAATGGAAAAGGAGTATAAAGAAGTATATACTCCCCCTTTCTCACTCCTCCATTAACTTATGTAATTTATTAACAAGTATCAGAGTTCTTTATCCCTTTTATTCTTTACCTTGCATTATTTTATCTACTCATATTGTATTGCTCAGTGTGCATTAGTTGCTAGTTCAAACTTGTAAAGCACTTTGAATTGCATATGATTTGTTTGAAAGGTGCTATAAGAACATTTAACTGATTGATTAGCTGCGATGCTAATTCCGCCATGTTTCCCATTCATTTATGCTAACAGCTGCTCAAATGAACATGTACAGCTTTTAGTTTTCACTGCTTACTTTTCTCATTTCAAAGATGCACCATTTAAACATCATTATCAGCCTCAAAAAACACACCTTTTTTAAATTGCACTTTTCTGTTGTTTATGGACCAAAAGTCACATGATCACATACCCAACCCGTCCTGGTAGATACTCTATTGGCTGATGCACATAATTGGTTATTTTTGTGGGTTTATGCAACTTTTTTTCCTTTTTAACTACTTAAATGCTGTTTTGTAATATGCTTTATGACACTGATGAAAGCTGCAAGCTGAAACAAGTGTTGCTGGAGCTTTTACCTTTTTTTTTAAAAACCCACCATGTTGTTGTTATAGTCCAAAGTTTGTAGCTTTATTAAAAACCTTCTCAAACCCAGCGGACATGTTTCTAACTATTTTTATCAAAGTTAAAACGAGGCTGTTTTTCTATGACGATACAGAGTTTGTTTTTTTTATTATCCTGCAGTGATCATTTATAGCATTATGACTATATATAATGTAAACTTTACCCTGGGTGTCTTAAACTGTTAAAAGTCTCATAAAACATAAAGAAGAAGAAGAAGAAGAAGGAGTGACCTCAGCGTCCTTGTTGTTTTTTAGCAGTGTGTCCTCAGTTAGCAGGTGTAACAGGAAAGATTAACTATTACTCTCCGGCTCGGAAACACTAATCCACACGAGCACGGAAACAGTTTATTTTAAATTAACCGAGTGTTCAAATGGGAGTAAGTGTTGCAGACAGGAGTAAAACATTTACTGTGTGTGTGTGTGTGTGTGTGTGTGTGTGTGTGTGTGTGTGTGTGTGTGTGTGTGTGTGTGTGTGTGTGTGTGTGTGTGTGTGTGTGTGTGTGTGTGTGTGTGTGTGTGAGAGTGTGAGAGTGTGAGAGTGTGTGAGTGAGTGAGTGAGTGCTCATTTTAGATGCTGGAAACAGTAAATGTTTGGTCTTCGTTTTCCTAATAACAAAAAAAACAAAAACTTTTTTAAGATCAAATTTTCTGTTGATTTGATTAATTGACGAATCGGTTAGAGATTAAAAATGATTAATCGTCTGTAAAATGTGCAAAACTGGTGAAAAACGCCTGTGAAACTATGAACACCTGATATTTATAAGTACAACTTGATATTCAAATTGCTTGTTTTGTATTATTTTAATTTTTTATATTATTTGATTAATTGACTGATTGGAAGTTTCCGGGCATTTTTCACCATTTTTGGACATTTTACAGACGATTACAGTAGAAATTACTTGTTTTGTCTTGTCAAAAAAACAGTTCACTATCACAGAAATGTGTATATATATATATAATTCTATTAATTAATATTAATATTAATTTATATAGAATTACAGATGCAGGAACCAGTGAAGGTTTATCATCTTTTTCCTAATAACACAAACAAAATAAAGACCTTAATTTGACTAATTGGTTAAAAATGCTCCTTTAATCTTATTTTTCTAAAGTGCAAATTGACATTTAAATAGTTTGTTTTTACTATAATAGAAAGCAAAGAAAACAGCACAAAGTCTAATTTTAGATGTTGGATCCAGTGAATATTTAACTTTTTGACCTCACAGATGACTTTTCTCTTCATTTGATTAATTGACTAATCACGGGTAAAGATTTAAAAAAAAAAATGCTTTTACAGTTATTTGTGGATCTCAGCAGGAAGATTAATGAGCTTTTTTTTTGGGTCACAGGACCGTTACATAAACGAGTGAATTCAGTGGAGAGAAGTTGTTCCTTTTTTTTTTTTTTTTTTTGTGCAGCTTTGTTTGTTTTTCCCTCAGTTTTAGATCCCCGAGGCTTTTTGGATAGTTGTGTGTTGTTTATTTAGTTTATTGTCTCATGTGGAGCCCCTTCTCCGCCTGCTTATTGATACAGTATTATCCAGTGTTGACCCTCCATGTGTCTTAAATTTAACAACAACAAAAAAAAAGTTGCACTGATGTTATTAAAGGACAAAAATATCCGCGTAAAGTAAAAAAAAATGTTACTATGTTAATATTTTTCGCCTTTACTGAGTAAAATGTTGAGAAAATGACCAAATATTTGTTCATTAATCCGAATTTTAACCCTTTTATAGGCCGCTGTTGTTCTTTTATGAAGGAAAAAGGATCAATTATTTTCTGTATATGCTGTTTAATAAATGCTAGGAGGTTTTTTTCTTATTTAAGGTCTGTAATATGTCAGTGATTAGTTCAACATTGATTTTGGTGCATTATTATTTTTTTAAGGAGTGCCAGATTTTATTTAAAAAAAAAAAAGTACCACTAAGAGGCCAGTAGAACCTGATAATGTAATAATTTCCCGATAATGTAATTTAAAAAATTAAAAAAAACCTCATAACTCACTAAATGTAATAATGTTATTACAATATTGGGGAATTATTACATTATTAGGTTCTGCAAAAATAAGGTTAAACCAATAATGTAATAATGTATTACATCATCGGTACAGAGATTTTTACATAATTGGGAAATGCACTTTATTACATTATCTGGAAGTTATTACATTAACAGGGTTTATTACATTATCGGGATTTATTACATTAACAGGTTCTACAAGGCCACAAAAATATATATTATTTTCCAGGAAGGGAATTGTCACTTTCCTTAAAATATCATTTCTATTTCATCATTTTAGTTGCATAACTTTTGCTGCATGTGCTCTATAATACAGCAGCGATGCCCCTTAATGAAAACCAGGATCAGAGCATGTATTTGCTGTATTGCTCTACAGAGGAAACAAAAATAAAAGTCTCTCAGTCTGGTGGAAAATATTAAAAACTACAGTTTAGAGGCGAGGGCTCTATATTAAAAGCCTGATTATAATATAATTATTTTTAAATCAATGCCGTAGCCTACTCAGTCGCTACAAAATTTAAGTGAAATGATGAATTTCTCCAACAGAATATGATCAATTTGGTCCGATAACATTTGCAACGTGTAAAAAAAGCTGCAAAAATAAATGATTTAATCCAAGTTGAAGTTAATAATAGAGGTTAGAAGTTAGACGAAGTTACAATTCAAAGTAATTTTAACATTTAAATGAAAAAGCTTTTTTAAAAACATGTAATATGCATTTGCCATTAAATTGACCATTTTATGTGATTTTTACATATATTGTTATATAGAGATACAAAAACATCCACTTTTCATTTTGCAGTGGTTCGAGGGTTTTACATATTTTCTCTCAAGGTCTTTAAAAAAAAAATTGATTTCCCAAAAGTGTGCAGCAACCCTGGATTTTAAAAAATAGCAAAATTAAAAAGCCAAAAAACTGTGTGTAGTGAGGCTCAATCGCCATGGCGACAGCAGCTGATGGTGGAGTGGGTTAGCTGGGTGTGTTTACAGCCTGTCAGCAGTTGTGGTTTTATCTGCAGTGTGACGTCGTCGTTCTGCTGTCCGTCCGTCCGTCCGTCCGGTCGCCATGACAACGTCGTGTCGAGCGGTGATGGATTTGCAGATCAGAGCTGCTGTTGTGCTGCACCAGACTGCAGCGTCATGGTTAAATGTGTAACTGTAGAGTCAGAGCCGGAGGTAATTATTATTGCTGCAGGACATTCGACCATTAGCTCAGCATAACGGAAGTTTACTGTGCTGCTGTTTAACAAGGATGAAAGGATTTTATTACATTTAGGGAGGCAACAAGTGATTATTTTATTTATTCTACTCAATTTAAATCTAAAGCCTCACATTTGAGAAGCAGCTTATTTTAATTTTGCATGATTTAAATACCTGCTCATTAATCTTCTGTTGATCAATTAACATCAATTAGTGATCTAACTGATTCTATTTCATTCATTTATTTATTTCCTTTAGATGTATTATGGGTATTTCTTTTATTTGAAAGTACATGGCAGAGAGGTCAACATGCACTCAGCTACCAAAAAACTCCACATACACTTTTTAAAAAATGTAATTTATTTGTTGCTTAATATTTTTTTATACACTGAACAATTTAACAGGAAATGTAACATTTTAATAAGTAAATCATAGTGTTATTTGGCAAAGTTGACAGTAATTCAGCGTATTTCTGGACCTTTTGTTGCAGTGAACAAACATTATGCAAAGTTAGTTTACATAAAATATAGGCTGCATGTCTGCCTTTTACGATAATGATATTAATATTCTAATATTAGATAGATTTTTTTTTTTTTAGAGATTTGAGGATTTTTTTTTTGTGTTTTAATTCTTTGTCAACCAGCTTCATAAAATGCTCACATGTGGATTGTGGAGCCTTTATTTTCTTCCCACATGAAAACCAACATCCATGACTGGTGTGTGTTATAATACGGTTATCCAGGAGCGCAGCGAGACTGTAACTGGGAATAGTTGGCACGCAAATGAATGTTACTCAACTCGGGCTAGGCAATATATTGGTATTATATCGATATCGTGATATGAGACTAGATATCGTCTTATGGCGCTTTTCCACTACACAGTTCCAGCACGACTCGCCTCGGATTTTTTGCGTTTCCACTAGGGATAGTACCTGATACTTTTTTAGTACCTGCTCTGGTGAGGTTCCAGGCGAGCTGAGTCGATACTAAATGTGACGTCAACAGACTGCCGGCCACTGATTGGTCAGAAGAGTTGTCGCTGGAAGAGTCATGAGCCGTCCCACACAAGAATCAAACCCGGCATTTTTAAATACCGGCAGCAGCGTTACCATAGTTACAGCCATACGGCTCCATTTTCTTGCTTAGTGTGAGACAAAAAGCCACATACAGCAGCAAGTACACCACTGCCTCCATGTCCTCCATTGTTTATGTGTTTTGTGTCGCGTATAAAACGAAGTCACGGCAGTTTCGCGGAGCCGTGCTATGACGACCCCGCCCATGTTGAGTAGGTACTTTTTTTGTAATGGAAAAGGTCTGCTCTGGAGCCGTGTCGAGGCGAGTCGTGATGGAACTGTGTAGTGGGAAAGCGCCATAAGATTTTGGATATCGTAATATTGTGATACGGCAGAAGTGTCTTTTCCTTGTTCCTAAGTTTTCTGAACATATTAGATCGTTTTCAGCTGTTCTATTATTTGCCTTTAACCCAGTTTGGCATTATATCCACATTACTGATGATTTATTTATCAAAAATCGCATTGTGTGAATATTTTGTGAAAGCACCGATATTCATCCCTACAATATTGTTGGGATTTCGATATCGAGGTATTCGGTCACAAATATCGTGATAATTGATTTTATCCATGTCGCCCAACTCCTATACCCAATTACAAAAAATAATAATCTAATGTTTTTTTTTTTTCTTTCTCTTGCAGGACTGTCGGTCTTATATACAAATGGAGGAAAGGACGGTCACCAGATAATCAGAGCTGCAGCCTCCAAGTTACTAAAGAAGCCAAAGTCATAAAAGACGGGAAATTACTGAATGAAGAATGAGAAACTTGAGTGACGACGTCGTTATAGAGGACTGAGCCACACTGACGTCTCTCACCTTTTTTTTACGTTTTGCCTCCACTCGTTCGCTCTGCTCCTCTTTTCCGCCCCTCGTACCTTTGTCTATCGGCTCTGCTGTCAAGCCCAGGCAGAGTGGACCCGTCCCTCTCCCCAGGCCTCGTGCCCTTCCATCGGCGGCCCGCTCCGGCGGTGTGTGTTGGTGTACGATGGCGCGGCGGGACGCTGAGGACTGCCGCGGGGGACTGTGATGTCAGAGCCCAACAGCCCGGGCGAGAGCCGGCGTGGCGCTCCCAGATTCTTCGTGGGCTGCGAGGACGATGAGAGCGAGGTCCTGGAGGATAGCATGAGGACAGACATGGAGCTGTATGAGGACGACGAAGACACAGACTCGGTGGGAGACTTCTGTCAAACCACATCACTTCCTTCTATAATCTCTGCATTTCTTTAGCTTCCTGCACTGATTTATATCTGAAAATCACAGTTGAGTCGTCAGTAGATGGCTTTCAGGGTGCTTTCATATCTAATTTAAGTGTTGTAGAAGGATTTGTAGAGGTGTGCAGTAAACACGATGATATCTTAATTGTTGTTTTAATCGAGTATGTCCGTCACTTTGCAAAAAAAACAGCCTTGATCGTCCCATGAATTCACTGCTCTTCATCTAAAAGTCATTAATGTGACATAACTTGCCGCTTAGATGGCTTGTAGATTAGTTGTTGATCAGTTGTGGGTAGGGATGCACCGAAATGAAAATTCTTGTCCGAAACCGAAAACCGAAAACGAGGAAACCAAAGCCGAAAACCGAAACACAGAAACACCGAAATAAATTATTATGCCAGTTATTAGTACCATTGCATTTATGGCTATGACGTTGTACTAACCTCACTAAAATCAAGGCATTGCAATTCAAAGAATAAATCAATTACAAAAGTGTGAAAATATTTTATTTAGCAATGACATTACAACAATGCACAATATAAAATTAAGTTAAAAATAAAATTGTTACAATTGGTGTCGGTCCGGGGGTTGCGATTGGTGTCGGTCTAATTAGCAGCAACACAGAGCTACAACAGCTTCTCCTGTTCTGTGCGCTTCTCCGTCTCCAAGCGGGTTCTCCGCATCCATCGCGGCCCGGATCATTTCTCGTGTGCGCTGCTTTAATCCCACATGATCCAAGTAATGATCTTTATAATGCGGATCAAGTACAGTCGCGATGAAGTGCAGAGGATACAAATAGATCTCAGTGAAACGTGTGCTGACAGACTCTAATGGTGCTTTTCCACTACACAGTTTCAGCACGACTCGCCTCGGCACGGTTCCTTTTCCATTACAAAAAAGTATCTACTCAACATGGGCGGGTTCGTCATAGCACGGCTCCGCGAAACTGCCGTGACTTCGTATTATACGCGACACAAAACACATAAACAATGGAGGACATGGAGGCAGTGGTGTACTTGCTGCTGTATGTGGCTTTCTGTCACACACAAAGCAAGAAAATTGAGCCGTATGGCTGTAACTATGGTAACGCTGCTGCCGGTATTTAAAAATGCCGGGTTTGATTCTTGTGTGGGACGGCTCATGACTCTTCCAGCGACAACTACCAATCAGTGGCCAGCAGTGTGTCGACGTCAGATTTTAGTACCGGCTTGGCTCGCTTGGAACCTCTCCAGAGCAGATACTAAAAAAGGACCAGGTACCAGGTACTTTCCCTAGTGGAAACGCAAAAAGAACCGAGGCGACGCGAGGCGAGTCGTGCTGGAACGGTGTAGTGGAAAAGCGCCATAAGAGTGTACTACACTTTAGTGCTGCAATTAAAGGAATAACGTCTGCTACAGATGCATCAGAGGAGCTGATCTCTCTAGTTAGCCGAAAATGCGCTTTTGGGCCATTTTCGGCCGAAGATATTCGGTGGCCGAATTTTCGGTGCATCCCTAGTTGTGGGCCTTATGTACGTTGTTAATCAGCTGCAAGCGTTATAACTCAAAGGTGATGAAAGTTAAAATGAATGAACCCAGTTTAGTTGTCATCAGCTCTCCTCTGCTGTCTGTCTCTCCACTGCTGTCTGTCTCTCCTCTGCTGTCTGTCTCTCCACTGCTGTCTGTCTCTCCACTGCTGTCCGTCTCTCCTCTGCTGTCCGTCTCTCCACTGCTGTCTGTCTCTCCTCTGCTTGTCTGTCTCTCCTCTGCTGTCTGTCTGTCTCTCCTCTGCTGTCCGTCTCTCCACTGCTGTCTGTCTCCCCACTGCTGTCTGTCTCTCCTCTGCTTGTCTGTCTCTCCTCGGCTGTCCGTCTCTCCTCTGCTGTCCGTCTCTCCACTGCTGTCTGTCTCTCCTCTGCTGTCTGTCTCTCCTCTGCTGTCTGTCTCTCCTCTGCTGTCTGTCTCTCCTCTGCTGTCTGTCTCTCCACTGCTGTCTGTCTCTCCTCTGCTGTCTGTCTCTCCACTGCTGTCTGTCTCTCCTCTGCTGTCTGTCTCTCCACTGCTGTCTGTCTCTCAACTGCTGTCTGTCTCTCCTCTGCTGTCTGTCTCTCCTCTGCTGTCTGTCTCTCCACTGCTGTCTGTCTCTCCTCTGCTGTCTGTCTCTCCACTGCTGTCTGTCTCTCCACTGCTGTCCGTCTCTCCACTGCTGTCCGTCTCTCCACTGCTGTCTGTCTCTCCTCTGCTTGTCTGTCTCTCTTCTGCTGTCTGTCTCTCCTCTGCTGTCTGTCTCTCCTCTGCTGTCTGTCTCTCCACTGCTGTCTGTCTCTCCTCTGCTGTGTGTCTCTCCACTGCTGTCTGTCTCTCCTCTGCTGTCTGTCTCTCCACTGCTGTCTGTCTCTCAACTGCTGTCTGTCTCTCCTCTGCTGTCTGTCTCTCCTCTGCTGTCTGTCTCTCCACTGCTGTCTGTCTCTCCTCTGCTGTCTGTCTCTCCACTGCTGTCTGTCTCTCCACAGCTGTCTGTCTCTCCATCGCTGTCCGTCTCTCCTCTGCTGTCTGTCTCTCCACTGCTGTCTGTCTCTCCTCTGCTTGTCTGTCTCTCCACTGCTGTCTGTCTCTCCATTGCTGTCCGTCTCTCCTCTGCTGTCCGTCTCTCCACTGCTGTCTGTCTCTCCTCTGCTGTCAGTCTCTCCATTGCTGTCCGTCTCTCCTCTGCTGTCTGTCTCTCCACAGCTGTCTGTCTCTCCATTGCTGTCCGTCTCTCCTCTGCTTGTCTGTCTCTCCACTGCTGTCTGTCTCTCCTCTGCTGTCCGTCTCTCCTCTGCTGTCCGTCTCTCCACTGCTGTCTGTCTCTCCTCTGCTGTCAGTCTCTCAACTGCTGTCTGTCTCTCCTCTGCTGTCTGTCTCTCCATTGCTGTCCGTCTCTCCTCTGCTGTCTGTCTCTCCACAGCTGTCTGTCTCTCCATTGCTGTCCGTCTCTCCTCTGCTGTCTGTCTCTCCACTGCTGTCTGTCTCTCCTCTGCTTGTCTGTCTCTCCACTGCTGTCTGTCTCTCCATTGCTGTCCGTCTCTCCTCTGCTGTCCGTCTCTCCACTGCTGTCTGTCTCTCCTCTGCTGTCAGTCTCTCCTCTGCTGTCTGTCTCTCCACAGCTGTCTGTCTCTCCACAGCTGTCTGTCTCTCCACAGCTGTCTGTCTCTCCACTGCTGTCTGTCTCTCCTCTGCTGTGAGTCTCTCCACTGCTGTCTGTCTCTCCTCTGCTGTCTGTCTCTCCACTGCTGTCTGTCTCTCCTCTGCTGTCTGTCTCTCCTCTGCTGTGAGTCTCTCCACTGCTGTCTGTCTCTCCTCTGATGTGTGTCTCTCCACTGCTGTCTGTCTCTCCTCTGCTGTCTGTCTCTCCTCTGCTGTCTGTCTCTCCACTGCTGTCTGTCTCTCCTCTGCTGTCTGTCTCTCCTCTGCTGCGCTGCTCACACAGAGGGCTGAGAGAGAGAAGAGGAGAGAAATGGAGAGAGGGTGACCATAAATGAAAGCACAACGCAGTTGAGACTCTCTTTATATTTATGTTATTTACCAAATTTAGGTGCATGTGTTTAAGTTCAGTCTCTGCTACATTTTGCTGTTATTTATGGTCTCTCCGCTCTCTTATTCTACTCTGAAACAGGTGAAGTACTCGAGCTGACGACACTTGTTACGTAACTGTAAGAGCATCACAAACCCCCGAACTAAAAAGCCAAGAAGAGTAATGTTTATTCATTGTATTAAGAAGTGCTTTATCTGGATATATATATCGTTATCGGGACATTAAATTACCTGTATTGAGATGTGAGAGTTTGGTCATATATCGCTCAGTCTTAGTGTGAAGTCAAGTCGAATGAAGTAAACTCTGATGCAGCATATTTGTAGTGTAAAAGCAAAACAGACAAATCACAGGACTGTATGATAATATAATAGATTTGCATATTTAAAGATGCAGTGTGTAGGATTTTAGTAGCGTTGAGGTTGCAGATTGTAACCAAATAAATACAACCTACTACTCACCTTCCAAGTGTGTAGGAAAAACCTATAGAGGCCTCGATAGCTGCGAACAAAATGTGAAAGTCCTCGAGACGGTGTTTCATTTGTCTGTTGTGGGTTACTGCAGAAATATGGCAGATATGGTGATAGATGACCTACTTCCTATGTAGAGATATATATATAAAGGGCTCATTGTAAGATAACGAAAGTACAGTGAGTCTTATATTCAGGCAATTACACACTAATTTCTACACACTACACCTTTTTTTAAATTTGCTGATTATTACTCTTGAAATAAGCCGTCTCATAAGCAACTTTATATATATTGTAACCATGGTAACAGATATGCTGTCTCCACCTGAGTGTGTGGATCTAGTTGTGTGTGTGTTTTTGCTTGTGTCGTACTCCCAAACGGTGTATTTTAGCAGTTCTTTATTAAAATGTAAGTGGAATTTAGGAGGGTCGTGGTAGCCAAGAGGTTCCTGCAACATGCCACAAGGGACCTTTTGTTGCATGTTGTTCCCCTTTTCCTCCCTCTCTCCCCCCTTGTTTCCTGTTGGCCTCTTTGACAGCTACTATCAGTTAAAGGCAAAATGTAGCGACCATGTCTTTGGGTCATATTATGCACCTTTTTTTACCCCCCCCCCCCAATTCCTCCTTCCAGTCACCATGACTACAGGTGTGAAAGCGCCCTAAATTAACACTGTGCACCCCTTGACAGCCATAATGGAGTTCTTTATCTTTTCTATTTTAGCAAGCCATCTTTTCCAGTTGTTTATATGTTGCCACTTCTATGCAAAGTCAGTGCTTTTGCTATCAGGTTTTTTTGGGAGATTAGTGGGACAAAGCTGCCATTGTATTTCCTGTTGTGTTATTAAAATGCATCCCCCTCCTCCCTCCTCCTCTTCCTTCCTCTTCCTCTTCCTCATTCAGCCCCCGGAGCAACAGATCGTGGTGGGGATCTGCTGCATGATGAAGAAGTCCAAGTCCAAGCCGATGACCCAGATCCTGGAAAGGCTGTGCAGGTTCGAGTACATCACCGTGGTCATCTTCCCAGAGGACGTCATCCTCAACGAGCCCGTGGACAAATGGCCTCTGTGCGACTGCCTCATCTCCTTCCACTCCAAGGGTACGACGCGCTTTGAGACAACCAGACAAAGATACACATTCATACAAAGTCACACAATACACACACACAGAGTGATTCCTGTGTGAGTAGTGATCACCTGCATTTAGAAGATAAACCTCTCTCTATTCACCCTGAAGGGCCGTTATTCAACTAGACGACTTATTTCCTTTTCTTGGGTTACTTTGCCTGTTTATATGTCAATAATGTGACAGTATTTTCTTTATATTCCCCCTTATAGGATTTCTAAATATGTACTTTTTTGTGTTTTTCATTCATTGACTTATCACATGGGCTCAGCTGTTCAACTATTTACACATTAAACAGGAGCGTCTGTCTCGTAATACAATGTCAGCATTATGTTTCAGTCTGGAAAATTCTTTTGAAAAGTGTTTTTTATTGAGTCTCCTCAATAAAAAAAACCCTCCAGAAGATATTAAAAAAGCGTTAAATTCAATTTACAAATAGCGATGAGATCAAGAAACAAGAATGTGTGTTTTTAAAAAAATATCTTAAAACGTCATAAGTTTAACTTTGTGAGCCCTGAAGAGAGTCATTCTGCATCATGTGAGTCTGTCTCAAGGGTTTCAGTGTTTTTTCTGAATTTGTAAGCTTCCCTTTTCTTTTAAAAAAAACAGGATGTTGTTATTTATGAGCTTTATTATTGATAAAATTCTCTGCATGTAAAACCAGGATTCCCGCTGGATAAGGCAGTGAGCTACGCCAAACTGAGAAACCCTCTGCTCATCAATGACCTGAACATGCAGTACTACATACAGGACAGGTACAATCTATACAGCTTCATGTCAAAAAATCTGTGTCTCCTTGTGTGTGTGTGTGTGTTTTATCATTTGGATGTTTGAATCCTCACTGTGCATAACTTATTATAGCAGAGTTTGACACTGTCTCACACTCCTCCGGCACTTTGCGCTCAGCTCAGATTGCAGCGTAACACGTGTACCGACAAGTGTGATTTGTGACATCACAACTACCTCCGAGAAACTTCACACAAGTGCGATGTGGAAACTTGAAGCCTTTCAGTGCACAAACACACTGAAAATTGGACTTTACAGTGAAGGAGGAAACGGCAGATACACGTATTAAAATGAAAAATATTTGCATAGATTCTGGATTTTTAAATTAGGGAGGACGATAGATGTCATTTTGAGTATGTTTTAAAACATGTCTGGGGTGATCTTTTAATTATATATTTTCAGTATTGGTTAAAAGTATGAATGCAAAGTTGTAGTTTTCTTATTTAAATTAATCATTTGTTGATGTTTTTGCAGGAGAGAGGTGTACCGCATCCTGCAGGAGGAAGGGATCGATCTACCACGCTATGCTGTGCTGAACCGTGACCCAGATAAACCAGATGGTCAGTCTGCTATTGATAATCAATATATCTTTTTATTTTTTTATTTGTTTATTTACAGTTAACATAAAATGAGAAATAAAGACAATAAAAATGTAACTACTTTTCCTCCACTTCCTTATTTAATTCTGATGGTTTCCCCGTCTTGAATACAAATCTCTCAGCTCTGAAGCTCCTCTTCCTGCAGCATCCTGAGGCCATTAATTTAAGACTGCATTGGTTTTATTTCAGCTTGTGGATAAATATAGTATCAAATGTGAAGCAGTCGCAAGTGTCCCATACTTGAGTGCTGTGATATGAAGAGTCTGGCATTCAGACACGGTGACCTAGAGGCGGTCTGTCCCTCGACTCGATGAGAGATCAGATGTTTTATGTCTCGGCTTTCCTTGACAGTAATGACTGTTTTTAAAACAACCGACGGACGTCACATGGTTCAGAGTGCAGAGCTGCTTCACAGGGCCCCGAGAATAAACAGCAGCGGGGGCAGAGAGTCATCTGTGTATATTATCAGGGTAGTGAAATGGGACTGTGTGTGTGTGTGTCTCTCAGAGTGCAACCTGGTGGAAGGAGAGGACCACGTGGAGGTGAACGGAGAAATATTCCAGAAGCCTTTCGTTGAGAAGCCCGTCTGTGCCGAGGACCACAACGTCTACATCTACTACCCCACCTCTGCTGGTGGTGGCAGCCAGCGCCTCTTCAGAAAGGTCCTTTTTATTTATCCTAAATCCCCTCCTCTCAACCACAAAGTCAGTCAGTCTATGAATCCTAAGACCTAGATGCTGCTTCAGTTTAATCATCCATAATAAAAAAAATCACCAAACTTATTACCGGCAGCATCCTTGAATTGTCCAATCAAAGTTTATTTATACATACAGCACATTTTTAAAAGACCACAGTCACAAAGTGCTTCACATTCAAAATAATTGAAATCAAATACAATCATATAAAATCCAGATAAATACAAATAAAGACACCAGATAAAATATACAAAGTCAAGTTAAAGCATGAAATACTATAAACTACCTAACTGCCTGTGTGAACAGATGGTTTTTAAGGTGCTTTCTAAATGAGTGAATGATTGGGAGACTATTCCAAAGCTTTGGGGGCTGCAGACCAGAAGGCACGATCAACCCGAGTCTTAAACATGTGTCTGAGGTTCACCAGTGTATATTTACCTCAATTAGGCCTGTCATAATAATTATCGACTTAGCGTACATTAACGTAATTATCAGCATCATCATGTCTATATATGGACTTATCGTATGATACATGGACATGACCTTTGACCTCAGTATTGCCACACTTCACATTAGCAGCTAAGAGGCTATTCATGTCACATTGGCTAAGTGAGTAGTGTCCTCCATTCCTCACTGTGCTCGTCCTGAGTGGAGACTGCAGAAGAATTAAAGGTAAATAACTCTGTCCCCAAACATAATGGCAGTCTGAAGTCTACAATCCCACCTTTACATTATTATACTATTACATTATCATTATATCAGTGGTTATAAAATGATATTCAAATGACAATAATATAGTTTATCGCGATTATTTCTGAGACAATATATCGTCCAATAAAAGTAGTTATCGTGACAGGTCTAACCTCAGTGAGCATCATACATGGTGTCTGCAGGTCTTGAAAAGTATCTAAAAGCATCAAATTCACTTTCCTAAAAAAAAAAATGCATTTAATTTAAGATTTAATTTACAAAGGTTCGGAAGACATCGAACATCTCTGAAATACAAGTGAGACTGATGCAACGGTGGATTTGTGCTGCAAGATGCTGTTTAATAATGTCCACCTTGGTTTTTTATGGATATCCTAATAAACTACATCTGCATTTGGGAGCTACTATCTTTTACCATTTTGCTTATTGTTTTGACCAGTGTGTCGGCAGGTTTTGTGGTTTTAAAAAGGTCTGAAAAGTCTTGCATTTAATCAGGTAAATGCTGCAGAAACATTAGTTATTCTATTACATTTACATGTTTATGCAGCTAGAACAAACTGATCTATAGAGTTACACTACTGGAACTTTTCCCTGTAATTATATTGCTTTGGACTTGTCATTTGGCTTTTTAAAACTCAAACTCAAACTCAACCCCCCCCCCCCCCCCCCCCCCCTTTCCTCAACCAAGTGCACTCATGTTCCTGAAGTTAACAGCACTCGTGTTATATTTGGAAAAGTCTTACAAGGCCTGGTCTTGACATTTTGAATGTACAACCCTCCTTTTATATTTTATGTGATAAATGGCAACAGTTAATCAAGTGAACAGAGAAGAACACAACAGGTGTTAATCTGCAGCACTTACCAAGACCCTCGTAAAACACTTGAAACGGTACACGAGTCTGTTGCTGCTACCAGAGACGGATCATTATCGTAAATCAGTCGCCAAACACGTAACTGCATTGGTTTATTCAGATTGGGATGGTTCTTAACCCTCTGAATCCCAAGTAGATTCTGGTCGTTTTTTTGCTTCTGTCGCATTTTTTTCTCACTGTGGTCTCATTTTTCTCTGCAAAGTGAAGTCCTGCACCTCTTTTAGATTCAGGACAACCATAGCTATAGGCATTAAGGAATTAGTGTATACAACACATTTTCAGGTACCCTCAAGCCTAAGGAACATAAGAAATATATTGTTGGTGTTCGGAATGTGACACATTCCGGAATGTTCGGAATGTGTCACATTTTTACTCACTGTGGTCTCATTTTTCACTGCAATATGAAGTCCTGCACCTCCTATGGGTTCAGGATAACTGTGGCTGAAGCCAAATGTAACTCAACGATGTTTCCTGAGAAGTATAAAATATTGTTAAATTTGCCCTGTAACAAGTTTTGAAGGCGTAATAGAGCATGCTCATTGGTGCTGAGCTGAAATTCTACGCCTGCAAGACAATGCCGTGGGATGCAAAATTCAAAGGATTGTTGAAGCGCGAATACGGGGTGTATGTCCATCATTCAGGGTTTGCTGGAAGCAGTAAGAAGCGTAGAATTATTAGTTTTTTACAGAATTTAGCAAACGGTTTATTTTCTGTAAATTTTCAAAGAAGACATGAGAATCAAAGCGATGAAATTCTCCCGTCTTCTCCGGCCTTGTTGCTTGTCACTTGTGATACATTCAGGTTCCCTCGGAAACGTGAGAATCTGACAATTACACCAGTTTTTTTTTCAGTTTTTGGATTGGACAAATGGTTTGTAAATGCCAGTCATTTAAAGTCTTTAAGGTTTTAAAGAGACTACTAGACAGTTTAAACTAATGGCTTCATGTTAGTTCATAAGACAGTTTTGAGTATGTTGATACCTTTTTTTTTTTTTTTACTCATCTCTCTCTTTCATTGTGTAGATCGGGAGCCGCAGCAGTGTGTACTCACCAGAGAGCAACGTGAGGAAGACCGGCTCTTACATCTATGAAGAGTTCATGCCAACCGACGGCACCGATGTGAAGGTGGAGTATCCATAGTAACCATCTAGACAATATATTTTAAAACTCTGTCAAGTGATGAAACAACTGCTTAAACAACCACAATTACAATCTTTAAACCCACCCCTCATAAAATAAAAGAAAAGGGATATTTCAGTCAGTGGCATTTTGTTTAGTCAAATTTAAAGTTGTTAAAATATGAAAATAAACGTATGAATAACTTGCACACATTCTTTTTTTGTGGACCCAGCATCAAATTTCTGCTTTTAATCCATTTTGAGAGAATATATTAGAGGATTATGGCAAAAATGTCTAAGTGGTGTAACCATAAAAACTTTGTACCAAATAATTCAACTTGCTTAAAAACAGTAAATTCTCAATAAAACACCTTATCAACTAGTTTGGCATGATCTTACATTATAACTTTATATTAAATAAAGGTAATGGAATACAACTGTTCTAAATATTACATTTACTCTGGGGAATCAGTTTCCTTTCTTTCCCTCTCTTCTTCCTCCTTTATCTTTCTTTCTTTATTTATCCTCTTTTCCCTTTATCTTTCTTTCTATCTTTATCTTCTTCCTCCTTTATCTTTCTTTTTTTTCTTCCTTTTGTTCCTTCTTTCTTTCTCCTCTTCTTTCTTTCTTTCTTTCTCCTCTTTCCCCTTTATCTTTCTTTCTTTCTCCTCTTTCCTCTTTATCTTTCTTTCTATCTTTATCTTCTTCCTCCTTTATCTTTCTTTCCTTCCTTCTTTCTTTCTCCTCTTCTTTCTTTCTTTCCTTCTTTATTTTGTTTTCTTCTTTCTTTCCTTCTTCTGTCTTTCTCCTTCCTTCTTTCTTTCTTTCTTTCTTTCTATCTTTAGCTTCTTCCTCCTTTATCTTTCTTTCCTTCTTCTTTCTTTCTTTCTTTCTTTCTTTCTCCTCTTTCTTTCTTTCTTTCTTTCTTTCTCTTCTTCCTCTTTCTTTCCTCCTTGTTCGTTCTTTCTTTCTTTCTTTCTTTCTAGATGGATAAAATATGTAATATGTATCATTATTTTGTGGTTACACCATTTGACATTTTCAGGAGCATTCAGTCTTACTTTTGGTAAAAAATTGTGTCAATTTCAAATGATATAAAACCAACAAAAATACTAAATGTACATTTTAACAAACCTGATGCTGCTTTTAAACCTATTATTAAGATATTTTTGAGTTGCTCATCTTGCCAACCCTTATTTATCACTGACCCATATATTTATTTGTTGTTGCCAACGCTCGCTCGTTGGTAACACGAGTGAACTTGGACTCGGTTTCTGACGTCCGCTAGTAGAACCTAGTCTCACAGCCCAGCGTTGTGCAGCTCGATTGGCATTCACCAGAGAACACCAGGATTGGCAGGGCCTCCATTAGCGCTCTGTTCTCTTCACAGATGAAAGCAGGTTCACACTGAGCACATGTGACAGGCATGACATAGTGTAGAGATGCCGTGGTAAACTCGATGCTGCCTGTAACGTCATTTGGCATTATTCTGGTTTGGCGTTGGGTCAGTGATGGTCTGGGGAGGCTTACCGGGATGAGATCATCAGAGCGATTGTTAAACTTAACACTGGTGCAGTGGGCCATGGGTGCAGGACAATGCCTGGCGTCATGTGGCCAGAGTGTATAAGGAGTTCCTGGATGACGGAAACATTGATGCCATTGACTGGACCTCCAATAACTCATTTTCAGTTTAAGGTGGTTAAAATAGGTTTTGCTGCTTTTTGCTTCTCCAACTTTGGCCAGCAGTCCAACATCCCCTGAAGTAATGCTCTGACTATGTATAAGTACCTCATACAACCCCAGCAGCTGCTTATTTCTTCACTTGTTTATATTTTTATTCAAGTTCAGTCGCTAAAAACAGAATTACCAAGAAGCTAGTATCAGAGATGGAAGAAGTTTATATTATTTTATGTATAAACAAACCCTCGTAGTAGTATTATTATCCTGATCCAGATTGCAGCTTCTTTGTTTTTATATTTGGAAGACTGTCTACCAACAATCACAGATCTCCCCTGACCGTTTTTACCCTGTAACTGATTATTCATATAAAGATTAATTGTAGTTGTGTTAGGAAGGTCAATTTTGACTCAAGAAATAAGTTTAATAATTTTAATCTTAGGCCCAAAATGAATTAATGTGTTTTAGTGTCATTTTACTTTTTTTGTACATATATTATTTTTGGTGCTTTTGAAACAACAATGATTTCAATCAGTGCAGAACTTTAAAATTAAAAAAGAAAAATTGTCATACAACCCCACTTCAAAAAAAGAAAACAATTTCTTTCAACAGCTTTAAACTAGCGATTGAGACCATAAACACATTTTGAAAACGTTTACTGAGGTTATTAATCAAGTGAGAAGTTGGTGAATTCTCCATTGACTTGTATAGAGACGGAAGTCCTTTTGACACCAAAACGGTCGCCCCCTGGTGGCCTTTTGATAGAATGCAGTTTTAAATTACTTCCGCGTTGGCATCATTTCAGAGGACCGGAACTCCCCGCTTGGTTCAGTAGCTAAAAACAGAATTACCAGCAAGCATCAGCAACAATAAATAAATAAATAACTCGCATTGTACAGTTGAAGCAGCAGCTGAAACATCGGCCTTCTAGATGGAAGAAGTTGATATTATTTTATATATAAACGAACCCTCATCTCTTAAATGTGTAATGTGATTGGTTAGTATTGTTATCCTACTCTAGATTGACATTATTCAATCCAGATCAGGAAGCCACTGATTATTCCTACAAAGATTAATTGTAATTGTTTAAAAAGGAAAGTTAATTTGGATTTAAGAAAATTTAGATTTTATGGTAAATGGGTTTGTGAATATAAATGAATTTGTGTATTTTAGAGTCATTTTACTTTTTAGCAGATATTTTTGGTGTTTTGCAACAATAATACTTTCAATCAGTGCAGTAGTCTTATGGTTGTGGGTGTTTCCTGCCCTCCTCAGGTGTACACAGTGGGGCCGGACTACGCTCACGCCGAGGCCCGAAAGTCGCCCGCTTTGGACGGAAAGGTGGAGAGAGACAGCGAGGGCAAAGAGGTCCGTTACCCGGTCATGCTCTCCGCCATGGAGAAGCTGGTGGCCCGTAAAGTCTGCTTAGCTTTCAAGGTGAGTTAAAGAGTTGTTTTGATTTAGTCTGCTCGGCTGTGTCACAGTTAAATTCTTCCCCCTCATGTAGGGCTGGGCAATATATTGAAATTATATCGATATCGTGATATGAGACAAGATAATGCTTAGATTTAGGATATCGTAATATCGCAATATGTCATCAGAGTTGTCTTTTCCTGGTTTTAAATGCTGCTTTACAGTAAAATATGTAATTTTCTGAACTTACCAGACTGTTCTAGCTCTTCTATTATTTACCTTTTACCCACTTTTTCATTGTATCCACATTACTGATGATTATTTATCAAAGATTTCGTAGTATAAATATTTTGTGAAAGCATCGACAGTCATCTCTACAATATTGTTGTAATACCGATATCGAGCTATTTGGTCAAAAATATCGTGATATTTGATTTTGTCCATATCGCCCAGCCCTACCCTCATGTTGCTAATCTTTCTGCTTGTTTTAATCTCTGCAGCAAACGGTTTGCGGCTTCGACCTTCTCCGAGCCAACGGACACTCTTACGTGTGCGACGTCAACGGCTTTAGTTTTGTGAAGAACTCAATGAAGTACTACGACGACTGTGCCAAGATCCTCGGGTAACATTTTTTTTTAAATTCTTGTTTATTGGACCATTTTCTTCCTGTGGTTTATTTATTTATATACTTATTTAAATGTGTGTGTGTGGCTCTTCAGGAACATCGTGATGCGCGAGCTGGCTCCTCAGTTTCAGATTCCTTGGTCCATCCCCACTGAGGCAGAAGATATTCCCATTGTTCCCACCACATCAGGGACCATGTGAGTCAAAACCATAGACTGTATTTAAAATGGACGTAACATCTGTGACGTCACCCATTGGTTTGTGGACTGCTGCTTGGAAGTGAATAGTTCCATCTTGAAAATTTCCGGTGCATGCTGGGAAAAATAAAAACATGGATTCTACTTATATGGGCATCAGGAGGAGCATGAGGCGTCCTCCTGAACCTGTGAACCAATCAACCTGTCAATCACGACGTAGCCTCGCCCTAATGCATACCCTGCTTTATCGTCAAATATAAAATCAGGGAGGCCAACATTTCACAAATGAACATCATACTGCATTGAAGAAGGCTTTAAACTAGCGATTGAGACCATAAACACATTTTGAAAACGTTTACTGAGGTTATAAATCAAGTGAGAAGTTGGTGAATTCTCCATTGACTTGTATAGAGACGGAAGTCCTTTTGACACCAAAACGGTCGCCCCCTGGTGGCCTTTTGATAGAATGCAGTTTTAAGTTACTTCCCCGTTGGCATAATTTCAGAGGACCAGAACTCCCCGACTGGTCACAACAGAAAGTGAAGTGAAGTGAAATGCAAAAAAACAACCAGTTGAGCAATATGTTTGCAGTGGAAGTGAATTCACTGCACTCATCATGTGTATTACTGTAATTTGACCTACCAACCTATTATAATTATTTTTCCTTGTGTTCAGCACTTTGGTTTGTTTAAGCTGTGTTTAAATGTGCTTTTATAAATAAACTTTACTTCCTTACTGTGGTGAGATCATCAGCTACACCCGGATTAAAAACGTAAACAGTGCTTTGACTTTATGTCACTTAAATAAGAATAAGCAGTGTCAATAAATAGACTTAAAGTTACCTGACATAAATATTAAATTGTGATTAAACTCTAAAATTGACCCGAGGACAAAAGGCATTAACTCAAAAATTAGGTATAGTTTTATTTAAATTAGGCTTTTGACAATTTTGACAACAGAAAACAGGAGGGTTAATAACTTATTTATTACTTACTTAATTTATTTTTTATCAAGTATTTAAATGGTTTTCTAATTGATTAATGGGAAAACGGTTATATTAACAGTGTATATTTAGTATTTCAGGTGTTTCAGTTGTAAATCCAATCTCTAAAACAGCCCGAAAAGATTTAGCTGCTGTATTGCAACTCGTCTAATGAGATGAAAACTTGAAACCTTTCACACACACACACACACACACACACACACACACACACACACACACACACACACACACACACACACACACACACACACACACACACACACACAGAGAGAGAGAGAGAGTCCGACCTGCGTGGGAGCTTTTCTGCACCCATTTTATTTGTATTGTTCTAATTCATTCAAGTGGCTTAAAATATTCATTATCAGTCAATCAATCAAACTTTATTTATACAGCAGCTTTCATACAGTTAAAGTAGTTCAAAGTGCTTCACAGTTGATTGACAAGCTGATAATAAAACAGAACAAGTGATAAAATAAAGAAAAGGAATAAAAACAAACACATTACTAAGAAAAAAGAGAAAATTGAACCAATGCATGCAAGAGAAAATAAGTGAAATAAAGTAAAACAATTAAGAGAAAATAAATTAGAATAAGAGAAAAAGTTAAGAGTTTAAAAAATAACAACAATATGACCACATGACTATTTATAAATGTCTTCTATATTTTTATCAACAGCAGTTAAACAACAGTGTTTTATTTAGTCCCATTAATGAGATGTGTGTCTTCACCTGTTTCAGGATGGAGCTACGCTGCGTCATCGCCGTCATCCGACACGGAGACAGAACGCCCAAACAGAAGATGAAGATGGAAGTTCGCAACCCCTTGTATGTTATCTCTCTTTCTCTCTCTCTTTTTATTTTTATTTTTTCAATGATTTTTTTTAACCCTGTAAAGTCTGAACCATCAAATAATTGACAGCAAATTCAAATGTTTGTTGGACCTTCTGACAAATAATGAACCTTTGTGTCGCCTTCCCGGGTCAAATTGACCCCGTCTGGTTTGACTGTTCCTTCTTTGCTCCCTTTCTTCCTTCCTTCTGTCCATCCTTCCTTCTTTGCTCCCCCCTCCCTCCTTCCTTCCTTCCTCCCTCCTTTCTTTACTTCCTTCCTCCCTTCCATCCATCCTTCCTTCCTTTCCTTCCTCCCTTCCTTCTTTCCTTTCCTCCCTCCCTCCTTTCCTTTGTTCTTCCTCCTTCCATCCTTCCTTCTTTCCTCCTTCCTTCCTTCCTCCCTCCTTCGTTCCTTTCCTTCCTTCTTTCCTCTGTCCCTCCTTCTTCCTCCCTTCCTTCCCTCCTTTCCTTCCTTCCTCCCTCCCCTCCTTTCCTTCTTCTTCCTCCCCTCCCTCCTCCTTTCCTTCCTTCTTCCTCCCTTCCATCCTTCCTTCCTCCCTCCCTCCCTCCTTTCTTTCCTTCTTCCTCCCCTCTTCCTCCTTCCTCCCTTCTTCCTTCCTTCCTTCTTCCTCCCTTCCATCCTCCCTTCCTCCCTTCTTCCTCCTTCTTTCCTTCCTTCCTTCCTCCTTCCTTCCTTCCTCCTTTCCTCCCTTCTTCCTCCCTTCCTTCCTTGACTCGAGGACAACAGGAGGGTTAAAAGAAAATAATGATCTAACACTTTGTATATATGAGTTCTGTTCTGTATCATAACTGATGCATCCAGAGCATGTTTTCTTTTTTAAACAAACAATAACATACAGAATATAATTGTTTTAAGCCTTTTAAAGGTTCTGCATAGAGCTCATATCACCCACAACATGAAATAATGCAATAAAATGACAACTGACAGATAAATGAGCTTCTATACCTGCTGCATCTAATCTGATAAACACACGTTCAACAGGAATTTACCA
>NC_084970.1:34403468-34438468 GCF_963691925.1 Scomber scombrus | reverse complement strand
CGGTTACACAGCACCTACAGACATGACCTGAAGATCTACGCGTCCGACGAAGGCCGCGTGCAGATGACGGCCGCCGCTTTCGCAAAGGTACGCAGAATCTAGAGAGAGGGAGGATTTTATATTATTCGACTTCCAGGTAGTTACCGTAATAACCGGTGTATAAGTCACAGTCTATTTTTGGGGGCGTCATGCTGGGAAAAACACTTTTCTATCCAACCTCTGTATTTTAAAGGTGAATAGATGACACTAGTGTATAAGACGCACCGGTTTTTATGGCAGGTATTTACTTTATAATAAACCATAAAGCAGTAAACTCTTACACAAATGTCTTCACCTGTATGTTTTTTTATTTTAAAGCTACCCTTACCGTTGTTACATTTTTACACTTTTTTTGTTTAGGTTAAAATGCTATTAATAAGGTAATGGCACTCTTAAATGTTAGAGAGATCCACCAGGCATAGAAACTAATCATTATTCCATTCTCATAATATTCTGTGAAAACTCTGACCAATCATATCATTCGGTCTGAATGATATGATTGGCCGAGCGACCTGCCTGTTTTCCCCTCCCGCATTACGTAATTGCGCGCACCCCTATCCGGAAGAGAGTCTGTTGTGGATCCACGGCATTATAATACATCCATGATCCACAGTGGTCCGTGGTGTAATTGCAAGGGGTCCGTGAAAATAAAATAGCTTTTAAACAAAGATTCTATGACATTTATAGAAATAGGATTATTTTACTCAAATGTGACTGAGACCTTTATCTACTTAAACTCTAATTACATCTGTTTCACAAGTGTAATTTATTGTATTTTAATAAGAGATCTCGCTCCCGTTTGCATTGTTAAAAGTTACTGCATGACGCTGTTAATACAAACTTAACACGATCTGCATCCGTTTCAAATTATGAGCCCCCTACTGTTCCAGTGGGCATACACCATTCATTTCCTTATAATGCAAGAAATGCATTAAAACATCTGCAGGAAGGTGATGTGGGAAAACTCATTAACTTGCAAGGTTCAGGTTAGCACTTGAAATTAAGCGAAGAAGAAGAAATTTACATCAACTGATTCGGACCCTCAGTAGCCTCTGTGTTTCTCATGTGGAGAGGTACTGTCGAACCACGCCATGAAACCGGCACACCTGCAGCGGCATTTAAGCACCAGGCACCAATCATTGGTGGGCAAGACTGTATCACCCCCCCCCCCCCCCCCCCCCCCCCAGATCGGGTGGAAGGGTCCTCAGGGTAGATAATAAATATGCAGGGGGTCCAGGACCTCAAAAAGGTTGAGAACCACTGTCTCTAGATGATCAGTCATGTCAGGAACATATTGTCATACTTTGACTTTGCTTCCTCGGCCTCCAGTTAAATGGGCTCAGATTTGGCAGCGTTGACGCAATATCAAAATACACAACGCTGACAGATGATCTTTGAACTGTCGTTAAAAACAGCGGAGGGGAACGCTTCAGTGTCGCTTTACAGCCGAGATGTTGCCAAAACAAATCACAGACCACGCTTCATCTGCTTTGTACGTGTGTGTGTGTCTCTCTCTCTGTGTGTGTGTGTGTGTGTGTGTGTCTGTCTCTCTCTGTGTGTGTGTTTGTGTGTCTCTCTCTCTGTGTGTGTGTGTGTGTGTCTCTCTCTCTCTCTGTGTGTCTCTCTCTCTGTGTGTGTGTGTGTATGTGTGTCTCTCTCTGTGTGTGTCTGTGTGCGTCTCTCTCTCTCTCTGTGTCTCTCTCTCTGTGTGTGTGTGTGTGTGTCTCTCTGTGTGTGTGTGTGTGTGTCTCTCTGTGTGTGTGTCTCTCTGTGTGTGTGTGTATGTGTCTCTCTCTGTGTGTGTGTGTGTGTGTGTGTGTGTGTGTGTGTGTGTGTGTGTGTGTGTGTGTGTGTGTGTGTGTGTGTGTGTGTGTGTGTGTGTGTGTGTGTGTGTGTGTGTGTGTGTGTGTGTGTGTGTGTGTGTGTGTGTGTGTGTGTGTGTGTGTGTGTGTATCTCTGTGTGTGTGTGTGTATGTGTCTCTCTCTCTCTCTCTGTGTGTGTGTGTGTAGGGGCTGCTGGCTCTGGAGGGTGAGCTGACCCCCATCCTGGTGCAGATGGTGAAGAGCGCCAACATGAACGGGCTGCTGGACAACGACAGCGACTCCCTGAGCAGCTGCCAGCACCGAGTCAAAGCGCGACTCCACGAGATCCTGCAGAAGGACCGAGACTTCACCGACGAAGACTACGACAGGGTGATTAAGCTCGGCGTGTTTACCCATGATGCTTTGCAAAGCGGTCTTTAGCCATGAGGGGAAACGACACATGTGATGTTTTCTTTGTGTCCATGTGGTTTAGTTTAAATTTAAAGGGTTAAAATGTGAAAATAAACGTATGAATAACTTGCACACATTCCTTTTTGTGGACCCAGCATCAAATTTCTGCTTTTAATCCATTTTGAGAGAATATATTAGAGGATTATGGTAAAAATGTCTAAGTGGTGTAACCATAAAAACTTTGTACCAAATAATTCAACTTGCTTAAAAACAGTAAATTGTCAATAAAACACCATATCAACTAGTTTGGCATGATCTTACATTATAACTTTTATATTAAATAAAGGTAATGGAATACAATTGTTCTAAATATTACATTTACTCTGGTAACCATGGAGATCAGGAACAGGCTTTCTTTCTTTCCCTCTCTTCCTCCTCCGTTAATCTTTTTCCTCCTTTCTTCCTCTCTCCTCTTACTTCTTGTTCTTTCTCTTCTTTCTTTCTTTCCTCATTTATCTTTCTTTCTCCTCTTTCCTTCTCTTCTCTCTTTTTTTCTTTCCTCATTTATCTTTCTTTATTTCTTCTTTCTTTCTCCTCTTCCTCCTTTCTTTCTTCTCTTCCTCCTTTCTTCCTCCTTTCTTTCTCCTCTTCTTCCTTTCTTCCTCCTTTCTTTCTCCTCTTCTTTCTTTCCTCATTTATCTTTCTTTCCTTCTTTCTTTCTTTCTCCTCTTTCTTTTCTTCTTTCTTTCCTTCTTTTTTTTCTTTCTTTCTCCTCTTTCTTTCTTTCCTTCTATTCTTTCTTTCCTTCTTTCTTTCTTTCTCCTCTTCTTTCTTTCTTTCTTCATTTATCTTTCTTTTCTTCTTCTCTTTCTTTCTTTCTCTTCTTCTTTCTTTCCTTTCTCCTCTTCTTTCTTTCCTTCTTTCTTTCTTTCTCCTCTTCTTTCTTTCTTTTCTTTCTTACTTCCTTCCTTTCTTGCTTGGTGGATAAACTATGTAATATGTATCATTCTTTTGTGGTTACACCATTTGACATTTTCAGGAGCATTCAGTCTTACTTTTGGTTAAAAAATGGTGCAAATATCATTTCAAATGATATAAAACCAACAAAAATACTAAATGTTCATTTTAACAAACCTGATGCTGCTTTTAAATCTATTTTTAAAGATATTTTTAAATGGCTCATCTCACCAACTCTTATTAATCACTGACCTTTTATACAGTTAATGTCTTTTTGTAGTATCCTCCCAAACAGTCTTTTTATTCTCACACATAATTAACTTTGAATTAAAGTCATTTTTTTTGGACATTTCCCACAGTAGTTGTTAAATTGAGAGGATGATACGTAGAGACGCATCGACCCGGCTCCTTTTGATCATGCGGAGGATTACTAACTGCTTGTAATGAAAGCACAAAGGATTACGTTTAATACGTTTCTTGTTAAATTATTAAAGTCACACAGATTTGTTCGGTTTAGCAGTTTTGTGCTTTTGAAGTCTTTTTGCTGTGAAAACGGTCAGAATTCATTTGTTCTGTGTTCATGTTTAAAGACTGTGTAAAGTGAACTCAGACATTTTCTTCTAAACACATTAAATAGGTCATAAATGTATTTCTAAAAAATGTGTAAAAAGCATTTCAACCATTTAGATTTGAATTGTGGAGCTAGGCTAAGATTTCTGTGTTAAGGATTTAAACCCGACCCTGCTGCTGTAGAGGTATAAATACATTCAGCACACACTACTACTACAGTCTACAGTTAGCTAGTTAGCTGAATTAGCCGCCGAGTTAGCCGCCAAGCTAGCTGCCGAGCTAGCAGCTGAGTTAGCAGCAGAAAGCTGTTTCTGTTAGAGGTGGTGACTTTGATTGACAGGTTACACTTGGTAGGGGGCGGGGCTTCAGGGAACTCGGCGGCCACTCCCACAGCGTTTGGGAGCAGAGAAAGAGGCTGATTTTTACACAACTTTGAAGCCTAATTTCATATATTTGGCGATTTTTTTTTAATCATTCAAATTTTGCAGGGTGGTTAACAACACACTCTTCTGTGGTATGTTTAACTCAGAACACATATTTATTCTTACTTTACACGGACTTTAATTGGTTTTTTGATGTGTGTCTCTGTGTGTGTCTCTGTGTGTGTCTCTGTGTGTGTCTCTGTGTGTGTCTCTGTGTGTGTCTCTGTGTGTGTGTGTGTGTCTGTGTCTCTGTGTGTGGTTGACAGCTCGCCCCGACCTGTAGCGCCTCTTTGGTGAATTCGATGAAGATAGTCCAGAACCCCGTCGCCACGTGTGACCAGGTCTACGCCCTCATTCAGAGTCTCACCTCCCAGATCCGCAAAAGAATGGAGGATCCCAAGTCAGCCGGTGAGCCGCGAGTCCTCCGTCAGCCGTCTGATGATTTCAACTCTGAAGACTTTCTTTCTTTTCTTTTCTTTTTTGATGCACACAACACATTTTTTTAAGTTATTGAAGATTGAAGCCTTAACTTTACGCTCTTAAATCAGCATTTATCTCTTGATAAATTTAAACATTTTACTTTGAAACAAACAAACATAAAGATACAAAGCAGCAAGAATCATTATTTAAAAGAAGAAAAGGAAAGAGGTATAAAACTGTATGGCTCCACTTTCTTTCCTTCCTTCTTTCTCCTCTTCTTTCTTTCTTCATTTATCTTTCTTTCCTTTCTTTCCTCATTTATCTTTCTTTCCTTCTTTCTTTCTTTCTTTCTTTCTTTCTTTCTTTCTTTCTTTCTCCTCTTCCTCATTTATTTCTTTCTCTCTCTTCTTTCTTTCTCCTCTTCTTTCTTTCTTTCTTTTTCCTCTTCTTTCTTTCCTTCTTTCTTTCTCCTCTTCTTTCTTTCCTTCTTTCTTTCTTTCTCCTCTTCTTTCTTTCTTTCCTCCTTTCTTTCTCTCTCCTCTTCTTTCTCTCTCTCCTCTTCTTTCTTTCTTTCTTTCTCTCTCCTCTTCTTTCTTTCTTTCTTTCTTTCTTTCTCCTCTTCCTCCTCTTCTTTCTTTCTTTCTCCTCTTCATTATTTAAAATAAGAAAAGGAAAGAGGTATAAAACTGTAGGGCGTTACTCTCCACATGCCTGAATCTTCCTGTTTTCCTCCCTAAAGCTGCACAGTTACTAGAAAGCAACTTTAAGAATGATCTTTTCCCAAATGTATCACTAATGTAATAAGTAAATAACATTTTCTGCATTTTAAGCTATCCACATACATTAAGTACTCAATTAACATTACTGCAAATATCAATTATAAATACATCAGGCTGTAAATACTCCTTTTTTACATATAAACTTAAATTATTACGCACTAAGTAATCAGACATAAATAAATTGTATTTATGCTCTTACAAATATATGATCTTACCAATGGTGGCATATAGCTGTGAGAATAGTTTTGGTTTAATTTGGTCAAGTTTAGAGATATCTGGCATTGACATTTATTAATATTAATAATAATAATTAATAATAACTTTTTGTATAATACTTTTCATACAAGAAATGCAGCTTTACAAACAATTAATGAAATGTGCTTTACAACCAGGCGGGGAGTTCAGGTCCTCTGAAATGATGCCAACGCGGAAGTAACTTTAAACTGCATTCTATCAAAAGGCCACCAGGGGGCGACCGTTTTGGTGTCAAAAGGACTTCCGTCTCTATACAAGTCAATGGAGAATTCACCAACTTCTCACTTGATTTCTAACCTCAGTAAACGTTTTCAAAATGTGTTTATGGTCTCAATCGCTAGTTTAAAGCCTTCTTCAATGCAGTATGATGTTCATTTGTGACATTTTGGCCTCCCTGATTTTATATTTGACGATAAAGCAGGGTATGCATTAGGGCGTGGCTACGTCGTGATTGACAGGTTGATTGGTTCACAGGTTCAGGAGGGCGCCTCATGCTCCTCCTGATGCCCATATAAGTAGAATCCGTGTTTTTATTTTTCCCAGCATGCACCGGAAATTTTCAAGATGGCGCTGCTCAGATCCGATACTATTGGCTTCCAAGCAGCAGTCCACAAACCAATGGGTGACGTCACGAATGTTACAAAATAAATTACATATGCCAAGTGATTCACATTAAAAGGCCCGAAAAAGAAGCATAAAACAATGTTAAAAACACGTTAATTTAATATACGATGGAAAATAGAAATAGTAAGAATTTTAAAATAGTACATAGTAAAAGCAGCTAAAACATAGAATAATTTAAATATATAAAATCAAGTAACTTACAATATTTTAAAAGTGCATCAGTGTGAAGATGACTGATAGAAAAGCTGTTAAAGAGCCAAATATGAAAAAAGGTTCACAGGATTCGTAGCACTCAAAATACTGAAAAATGACTTGAGTCAACAAATGAAATCAAATAAATATCTTTTGATTTGTCAGTAAAGGAGTTTAAATCTTGTATCACCTCCGCAGACCTGCAGCTGTACCACAGTGAGACTCTGGAGCTGATGCTGCAGCGTTGGTCCAAACTGGAGAGAGACTTCCGCATGAAGAACGGACGCTACGACATCAGCAAGGTACCCGACATTTACGACTGCGTGAAGTACGACGTCATCCACAACGCTACTCTGGGCCTGGAGGACACGCTGGAGCTGTTCAAGATGTCTCACGCGCTGGCGGACATCGTCATCCCACAGGTGAGAGACAGAGAGACTACTGCAAAGAGCTATATTATTGACCTATTTGAGTTTTTAGTATTTTGGGGGGGTGTTTTCAATTATGTTTAATTTTTTATTCATTCATATGTTTTTAATTTATTTTTAATACTATTTTATTTATTTATTTGTATTTTTTTCTATTGTTTTATTTCTTTTCTATTTATTTATTTATTTAATTTTTTATTTGTTCATTCATATTTTTTAAATGTATCTTTCATACTATTTTATTTATTTATTTGTATTTTTTTTCTATTTTTTGTTTCTTTTCTATTTATTTATTTTATTTATTTATTTGATTATTCATTCATATTTTTAAATTTATTTTTCATACTATTTTATTTATTTATTTTTATATTTTTTATATTATTTTCTATTTATTTAATTGTTTATTTATTTGATTATTCATTCATATATGTTTTTTTTTTCATACTATTTTATTTATTTATTTAAATGTATATTTTCTATTTACATTTGTTCTGTTTCTTTTCTATTTATTTTATTTATTTATTTATTTTGTAGCCAATTTAATTCCAACTCATTACTACAGGTTTTACACATATTTTTAGAAATTATTATCAATAGGCTTAATTTAAATGAAACCATACCTCATTTTTGAGCACCTGTTGTTGTCCTCCAGTTTCAATTTTAACCCTAAAGGACAACAGCAACGTTAGCTTCATTTTTTATTATTAATGAGTAATATTATTATATTTTTAATGTTAAAAAATCTAGACATTTACTTTAGCGTTATGACTCATTTCAGAGCAGTGAACTGTTTTTAATTATTTTTAAATCAACGCAGTAACAATAAACTCAGATATATTATTATTCAACATCAACGTTTCCATTTTTTATATATATATTTTTTTTACTACTATTGTTTTTATTGCTTGTGTACTTATTATTTATTGGTCTTTATTCTTTTTATTCATGCTCTTTCTATTTTTTGCATTTACTGTGAGACTAATAAAGTATCATCTTATTATATCTTAATGTTTTATTACAGGTACAGCAGTTACTTAACATTTTGAGCACACTATATTTATTTATGTTTTTATATTTTTTGTAGGAATACGGCATAAATAAAATAGAAAAATTGGACATAGCGTACGCCTACTGCCTCCCGCTGGTCAGAAAGATCCAGCTGGACCTGCAGAGAACCCACGAGGACGAGTCCGTCAACAAACTACACCCGCTGTGAGTCCCCAAAAACACATTTAAAGTTATATACTGACAATGTAGATTATTTTAAAGCATCTAACTCAGAGGGATCTTATTTTATTTGCAGGTATTCTCGTGGAGTGATGTCTCCCGGCCGTCACGTCAGGACACGTTTATATTTCACCAGCGAGAGTCACGTTCACTCTCTGCTCAGCATTTTCCGCTACGGAGGCTTGCTCGACGTAAGCGGTCACTTTTAATGTTCTGATTATATATTTCTGATGATGATGATGAATGCTTCTTGAGTTTGAAACTGAGGCTCGCTGTGTTTTTGTGTGTGAACAGGAGGAGAAAGACCAGCAGTGGAAGCGAGCCATGGATTACCTCAGCGCTGTCTCTGAACTCAACTACATGACTCAGATCGTCATCATGCTGTACGAGGACAACAATAAGGTACACTGTGTGTGTGTGTGTGTGTGTGTGTGTGTGTCTCTGTGTGTGTCTCTGTGTGTGTCTCTGTGTGTGTCTCTGTGTGTGTCTCTGTGTGTGTGTCTGTGTGTGTGTCTGTGTGTGTGTCTGTCTGTGTGTCTGTCTTCTGTGTGTGTGTGTGTGTGTGTGTGTGTGTGTGTCTTCTGTGGCACGCGATGTCTGGGGTCATTTTATAATCTAGGTTGTGTGTAAAGTGTAAACTAAGTGGCGTTGTTGCTCCTTGATGAGTTAATTAACCCCTCACATACTGTTCATATTCTGACCCGGTTTATATCCACACACATAGTTTTTGGGGATTTTGTTTAGTTTTACTGTTTTTAATATCAGCACTTTTTAAATATTCTGCACTATTTTTTGAGCCGTTGCTACGACATTGCGTTTGGATGTGTACTGCATGGTGTATAATCTGACAATTTATCTTAAGTATCTTCCTCTCCTTCCTCTTTTTAAAGGATCTCACCTCAGAGGAACGCTTCCACGTGGAGCTTCACTTCAGTCCGGGGGTCAAAGGCGTCGAAGAAGAGGAGAACGCACCGACCGGCTTCGGCTTCAGGCCCGCATCTGCAGAGGTAGCACGACAGGTACAATCACTCCAAGACTTGTTAACGTTTTATTGTTCTGCAGATAGCAGCATACGTCCTCCTTTCTGTTTTTATTATTCCTTTCTTTCTCTCTTTCTTTCCTTCTCTCTGCTCTTTCAGAACGGGCAGAAACAAACCGACCCCGGCAGCCTGGAGGACCTCACACGGGACGAGACGGACCGAGCCGTGCCGCTGTCTGAGCCAATCACCATCCAGAGGAGATCTCCACTCATACGCAACCATAAGACTGGATCCATGGAGGTGAGACTCTCAGATATACACCTGTCCATGATAATTGTGTTATTTACTTATCGTATGATACACGGACATGATCTCGATATTGTCCGTTGTGTTTACGTGTGTCTGTGTGTTTACTGAAGAGAGGAGAGTAGGGAGTGTTTGGTTGAGAAGAAGAGAAACACAGAGAGACAAAGAGAGAGAGAAAGACGGAGAGAGAGAAAGACAGAGAGAGAGAAAGACGGAGAGAGAGAGACAGAAAGACAGAGAGAGTGAGAGAAAGACGGAGAGAGAAAGACGGAGAGAGAGAAAGACAGAGAGAGAGAAAGACGGAGAGAGAGAGACAGAAAGACAGAGAGAGTGAGAGAAAGACGGAGAGAGAAAGACGGAGAGAGAGAGAGTGAGAGAAAGACGGAGAGAGAGAAAGACAGAGAGAGAGAAAGACGGAGAGAGAGAGAGAGAAAGACGGAGAGAGAGAAAGACAGACGGAGAGAGAGAGAGAGTGAAAGACGGAGAGAGAGAGAAAGACAGAGAGAGAGAGACAGACGGAGAGAGAGAGAGAGAAAGACGGAGAGAGAGAGAAAGACAGAGAGAGAGAGAGAAAGATGGAGAGAGAAAGACGGAGAGAGAGAGAGTGAGAGAAAGACGGAGAGAGAGAAAGACAGAGAGAGAGAAAGACGGAGAGAGAGAGAGAGAAAGACGGAGAGAGAGAAAGACAGACGGAGAGAGAGAGAGAGTGAAAGACGGAGAGAGAGAGAAAGACAGAGAGAGAGAGACAGACGGAGAGAGAGAGAGAGACAGACGGAGAGAGAGAGAGAGACAGACGGAGAGAGAGAGAAAGACAGAGAGAGTGAGAGAAAGACGGAGAGAGAAAGACGGAGAGAGAGAGAGTGAGAGAAAGACGGAGAGAGAGAAAGACGGAGAGAGAGAGAGAGAGAAAGACGGAGAGAGAGAAAGACAGACGGAGAGAGAGAGAGAGAAAGACGGAGAGAGAGAGAAAGACAGAGAGAGAGAGACAGACGGAGAGAGAGAGAGAGAAAGACAGAGAGAGAGAGAAACAGAGAGAGAGAGACAGACAGCGTGAGAGCAAGAGAGGGAAACGGAAAACGAGAGGGAAAGAGACAGAAGGGGAGAGAGGAAGAGAGAAGCAGAGCAGAGAGTAACTGTTGTGAACGTAGCAGTGAAATCTGTTTTCATCAGTTTAGTGAATAAAAGCTACGACTCAACTTCCTGCTGATTTAAAGTGAAGGAGTCAGTTAGCTCTGAAGTTAGCCACACTGGGTTAGCCTAGCCTGGGCCAGGCTCACTTAAGGTGGACCGACCTTTTAAGGTGGACCATCTATTCTGTCATTGTAGTGACAATCTGAGCTGCTGCTAAACTGAGAACAGAGAAGTATATTTTTGCTGCTGCTATATAAACTATTTAACTCATAAAACCCTGCTTTCTTTCTTTTTGTGAGCATCACACTCACCCCAACATATAAAAATGGCTCCTGACATTTTCAAAAGAAGCCCATTCTCCTAAAACTCTTCACTCCCACTACCAAACATGTACTGGATGTGTATTTAGGCTGCAGGTAAGGTGTAAATGATTAAAGGTGAAACTAGGGGGTTACTGGTCCCTCTTCAATAGTAAAGTATGGTATTAGAAACCACTATCACCATGGTAACTGGCATAAAATGGTCTTAAAACGACAATAATATTATTTAGAGCCATTATTTCTGGGAGAATATATCGTCTAACAAAACTAGTTATCGTGACTGGCTTTGACCTCTCCTCTCGTCCCAGGTCATATTTCACCCTGCAGACCGCTGTATGACATCATAGCCGTCTTGTTGGTTTTTTTTAAGGCTTTTGTCTTGTTTTCCACCACCAGGTCCTCTCGGAGACGTCGTCCTCCAAAGTGGGCAGCTATCGCCTGTTCTCCTTCTGCTCGCGTCAGTCCCCCGAGATGAAACAAAGCGGATTAGGTAGGTGTTCGTTTAATCGCTCCGTTGTCGTGGCAACCGTGTGTATTGATTACACTGTGGAAATGGCTGGGAGAGTGGGAGAGATTGGGAGGGAGGGAAAGAGCCGCAGGGTTTTTTTTTTTTGTTTATTAGATGACTTTCTGATTTTTAGGAGGATAAAATAAATGGAAATAATACTTTTGAGTGATGTTTTCACCGTATGTGTGTGTTTGGGGAGGAGGGGGGGGGGGGGCGGGACTCATGCTGTCATTTATCCAGATGTTGTAAAAAATAGTCTCACATTACAGCAGGTTCTGATTCATTATAATCAGGGTTGGGAAGGTTACAGATTACTAGTTACTCTATTTAAACTGTAATACATAATGTAACTATTTTATATTACTTCATCAAAGTAACTTATTACATTTGATGACTTTCCTAATTTTCTAACCAATATTATCAGCTGTTAGGGTAAATGTTCCCATTAAGCACCAAAATCTAAGTCCAGCTGTTTTTCATGGATACTGACATGATTTATAAGGGAGATCATTTCTTATAAAGCAACATTTATCTCTCATTTGAAAATGTATTCATTAGTTCATGTAGATATTAGAATATAAAATAAAGATATTTGATGAATAAAGTGGGTTTAATTGGTACTGTGACTCCATTTAAGCCCATCTGTGCTCCAAATAAGCCCACGTCATGATTTATTTACTAAATATAAACAAAAATATTGATTTCAAAGAATTAAAAACAGCAATATATGTATTCAGTAACATGTTAAATATTAAACAAATGAGTAAAAAACCCTCCTGAGCAAAATCTTAAAGGTCTGACTTCAGATGTAACCTCCTTTTTCAACAGTAACTGTAATTTAATTACTCAATTTTCCCCCAACGCTGATTATAATCTTGGCTCGGGGATCTGAAATAGTCTTTAAAAAACATTTTACTTGTGAGAGCATTCCAGTTTTTGATGTGCACTTATGTAAAATAGTCAGAGGTAACTTAACACTCCTGAAGTAATTGTACAAATTCCCAGATTAGTTGAATTTGTGTCCAGATGTTGCTTCAATTACGTGGAGTTTTAATACTTTAAATACTCTGAAAGGACCTCCGTTAAGAGATCGCTGATGTGAAAGTTATAATGAGATCTGTAGCTGAGAATTCAAAGTTCCACCTTTTTTTTTTTTTTAACATGCTTTTTTATAACTCGTCAGTTTCCAAAGAGATTATTTTGGTTCCTGGGAGAAAAAAAAGAGATTTAAATCCAACAGTGTTTTAATCTTTGTCTGGGAAACCAGCCCAGTGTCCTTAAAATGCTCCAGATATGTAATCCTTCTGCATCAGCTAGTTAATAGTGAGATTTATTGTTTAAATCTTGCTTCAAATAATTGGTGCCAGTAGCGTTTTTTTTAGACAGACACACAATTGAGGCATTTTTAAAGTTTTAACCTTTTTAATACAGATAAATATTTCACAATAAGCCTCCATGATTCTTTCCACACTTCAACTTTGACTCTGCAGCGTTTTAAGAGAGATTCAACCCAAATTTGGATTTCTAGATCATTTTTTTTGTGGTGATGCAGAAAGTATAAACATCAGTTTTTGGCGTCAGTCCCTCAGAATTAAACTACAATCTTGTGTCTTTTTGGGAAGTCTCATTTTTTTACACCGATGTCCGACAGGAAGAGGATCATCAAAGCAAAGAAAAGTCACTACGATTCACCTCATTTTATCAGTTTTTCTCTACTATTCAGCTCCTCTTTGTTGCACATACTACTGTAATATTGAAAGGCCTTCTGGGAAATGTAGGAAATCTTACAACTAAAGATGAAAGGGAAAAAAAAGAGTGATATAATTGCACTGTGATGTTTTGTAGGTGTCACAAATCAATGAAAGAAACCCTGTGAAAAGACTCCAGAGTGGATTTTTCTCCTCCTTTTTTTTGTTGTTGTTTTTTTATTTTATTTTTTTAAAGCTTCATAACCTCTTGGTGGCTTACCCGGGATTTCCACCGGGTCCGTCAGCGGCGCAGAACGGCTGTGCCCCGGTTTTGCTCCGTCCTCTGCCCGGCGTCAACTCACACCGGGAGCGTTGCGGAGCGTGCTCTGGGAGAGAAATCTGCCTTTTTAAAATGAACTTGCACTGTTAACATCCGTGACGTCACCCATTGGTTTGTGGACTGCTGCTCGGAGGCCAATAGTTTAGGATCTGAGCAGCACCATCTTGAAAATTTCAGGTGCATGCTGGGAAAAATAAAAACACGGATTCTACTTATATGGGCATCAGAAGGAGCATGAGGCGGAGCGGGGGAGAACCTGTGAACCAATCAACCTGTCAATCACGACGTAGCCACGCCCTAATGCATACCCTGCTTTATCGTCACATATAAAATCAGGGAGGCCAAAATGTCCCAAATGAACATCATACTGCATTGAAGAAGGCTTTAAACTAGCGATTGAGACCATAAACACATTTTGGAAACGTTTACTGAGGTTAGAAATCAAGTGAGAAGTTGGTGAATTCTCCATTGACTTGTATAGAGACGGAAGTCCTTTTGACACCAAAACGGTCGCCCCCTGGTGGCCTTTTGATAGAATGCAGTTTTAAGTTACTTCCGCGTTGGCATCATTAAAGAGGACCGGAACTCCCCGCCTGATCCGAACGAGTGCCTTTTAATCTACCGTAATTACTGTAGTAGCAGCACAACGGTGGAAACACTCTCATTGATTCGAGTGGCAGCGATCAGCTCCGTTCCGCGCCGCTGACGGACCCGGTGGAATTTGGGCTTTAAACTTTTAAAACTCCAGCCTCTCATGAGGAAGCACAGATATGTTAGACCTGCTTGGGTCCTTTTTGTCTGCCTCTCTTTCTCTTTTATTCTGTCTCTCTCTATCTCTGTTTCCTTCTGTCTCTCTTTCTCTTTTGGACAGATGTTTTTTGAGTAACGGCTTTGTAATGTAGTGGTGACTAACCCCCCCACCCCACCCCCCACCCCCCCCAATCCTCGCCCCCTTACTCCCTTACCCCCTCCCTTACCCCACAACCTCCATCTCTACCCCGCCCCCCCCCCCCCCCCCCCCCCCCCCCCCCCTTCCCCCAACCCCCCATCGCAGGCTCTCAGTGCGCCGGGCTCTTCAGCACCACTGTCCTAGGTGGGTCCTCTAGCGCCCCTAATCTGCAGGACTACGCACGCGCACACCGCAAAAAATTCTCCAGCGGCAGTCTGTCCTACAAAGACGGTACGTGTTTGAGCCCGCGCTCCTATCACCTACCTGCACAGGGCAACAGCAGATCAGTGTGTTGACACATTTTTCCACTTGAAATACTGTAAGTTTGACATCCAGAGCGATGCCCTGTTTGTGGGGGGGGGGGGGGGGGGGGAACTGGGCATTTAAAACATACATATAAAGTAGTACAGTATAAATAAGGTTAATGTGGGAGTATAACAGCAGGAGAGCTTATTCGGACAGGAAAACTAAGTGCCCATACATGTACATCACAGTATTTTATAGTCATGTTGTAGTTTTTGTATTATTATTATTATTATTAGACTCCATTTTCATTCCAAGTCTCCAAAACCACTGTGGGTTTTTCCATCTTTTTTTTGTTGTTTTTTAACATCACTTTGACTAAAATTTGTCTTTTTTTTGTAGCAGTTCATAATACATGCTGCCTCAGGCCCAATTAAAACCTACTAAACAGATTATTGACTACTTTATAAAATATAAAATATAAATATATAATCAGTGTTTCCCACAGAGTTTTGAGAGAGACTATGGTGGTTGGACATTTTTACGTGGAATGCATCATTCTGGTGCACTCCGAGAGCAAAATTAGGAGGTTATAACTATAAAAAATAAAACAAATTATGTGCTAAACCATTTTGTATTTTAATAATTTAACTACTGGTTGTATAAGACCTTTTACCAGATCATAAATGTTCCAAACAAACCATCAACAAAACACACTAATGTCCAGATTTCAGCTCTGAAACAAAGAAAGCAGAAGTGATTATTATAAGTTGAACTAGTTAATTAGGGAAGTGTAGCAGCTCTGGTGCAGGTAGAGATGCTTTGCTGAATGTTTTGGAGAATATACAGACATGTTTGGCTCATTGTGAAACTGTGGCGGCATAAATTAGACTATGGAGGGCAATATAATTAATGGGAAACACTGTATAACATATAATATAATATAATATATGTGATGACCACAATAAGGAATGTGGCAGAAGCTTCACAGAGCTGCATCAAATTCAGCTTCTAGATGATGATTTTAGTATTTTATACATTAGTGAAATCAGCTATATAAGATATATATGAGATTTATTATTATTATTATTATTATTATTATTATTATTATTATTATGTCATGTTTATTTTTTAAACTGCAGCATTAAGTGTGCAGTGGCTATTTCTGCTTCTAATCAGCCCAAGATCACATTTGTCATTTTTAGTTTGGGGAGCAGTGAAAAAAAGTTTGTTTTTAGTTTGTTATGAAAAGCAAACAATATGATTTTTATTTTTTATTTTTTATTTTTAGGGCCAATGCATGTATGAAGCAACACTTCATCAGTATATGTTTAACTTCCCCCTCGCTCTCAAATATCATGTTTCTTTTTAGTTTTTATATTGCATGACCCACAGCTGCACTGACTTCCTGTTACAGTCCGTTCACTGTATAAACCTATAAATGATATTTACACTGCAGATCAGCTACGTTCACATCATACAGTAAAAAAACAATATTTGATAAATAAAACAATTTAAAGACTTTTTAAAGTGGGACTCGTTAGCAGAAGTCACTCAGCAGTTTTACATTAATTTCCACTTTTTAATTATTTATTTTTTACACATTTTTTGGCCCTTATTTTGCTGATTTTAATATGGAAGCCAGCGTTGTTATTTTATGTGAGAATACATTATTATACAGTTAACTCAGGGCTATTTTTATATAAAAGATGCATCATAAACATGGCCACCATGCTCCTCCGGGGGGGTGGGGGGGGGGTCGTCATGATGGTTGTTGTTGTTGTCGTGTAGCTGACATCGATGTCTGTCGTCATGTCGTCCAGTAGATGTCACTGTTGTATCATTACAGACTTTCTGTGTCTCGTCTCAGCTGCTCATTTCCTCTCCTGGTTGTCTCTCACATGTAGACTCGCTGTTTGGTCTTTTGTCATCCATCTTGTTTACACCTCATTTTTAAAATAAAATAAGGAAAAGCGTTCTGGTCTCGCCCCCCCCCCCCCCCCCCCCCCCTCCTCCCCTCCTCCCCCTCTACCAAAACTGTGGCGTTTAAATCAATGCATGCTCCTCTGTGAGTGTAGTGTGTGTATATATACTTCATATATATATATAAATATCTATATATTCTCATTTGTCTCCATGCTGAAGCATCTTAGAGGAAGTCCGGTTTAAGTTTAAAATCCGGTCCAGGCGAAACTAGCGGACATTTCTCATTGTTGTCTCAGCAAGCACACGACAGCGAGAGGCTCACTTTTTGGAGGAGAGATTGTGTTTGCTCATCGCCATGACGATTTGAGAGGAAAAAGGGAAAGAAATAAGACGTTGAATATTGGGCTTGTTTTTTTCAAAGTTCTTTTGTTTGTTTTTGTTTTTTTTGTATCTTACCCTGTCGTGTCCTCACCTCCTCAGTTTGAAATCATTTCATCTTCACGTTGACATCAGAAGACGCTCCACTCATGTGTTGCCCTGCAAAAACATCTTCAACCTTTTTTTATTTAACAAGTATTTTCAAACAGTAAATCTCAGTTTTTTAGGGACTTTTTCTTCCATTTTAAAAGAGACTAGATCTGAGTCTGAGACCTTTTACCGTTTTTTAGTTTTTAGTTTTTTAACGTTAGGAGAAGAACAGGGCATGATACAACATGATTATACAAGTTACTGTGGCTCATGGTAACACTAGTGAATTTTTTTTTTTCCTCAGAGTTGTTGTCTATGCCGGCAGTAAAACGATTTTCTGTGTCGTTTGCAAAGCATCCGACTAATGGTACGTCTGCTTCTTTCAAGTATATTTCCACTTCACTTCCCTTTTTTTTTTTTTTTTTTTTTTTTTTGTGTCTTGCATGTCTTCAAACTTTTGGGTTTTTTTTATTTTAATTTATTTTTTCTACATGGCCCTCCAAGCATTTCAGGTTTCCGTTAATTTTAATTTTTTATTAATTTTTTTCTAATTTATAATTTACCCATTCGCTTTGGACTCTGACTTTTTTCTAACACTACCTGACATTCTCTTTCTAACCAGGGTTCCCACTGGTCATTGAATTTGTGAAAAATAATATAATGAAAAATTAGGAGACAGGGAATGTCAGCAAATATATTAATTTATTTTTTAACAAAGGCCTCACAGTAGTGTAGCAGAAAAAATAGCCATCTTCACACTTGCCTTTACGTAATTAAGTAATAAACAAATAAATAAAAACACTGAAAAAATGGGAATTTTCTCCAATTTTCAATGTTTTTTTTAAAGTGATTTTTACTTTGTGCTTAGCTGGCAATAAATATAATCAATGCAAAATCTACATCCACAGTTTCCACTTTAATAATTTAATAATGTAATTTAACGTCCGTCAGTTTTCCTATTTTTTTTAATCGAATCATTTGTGTTTTTTTGCTGCAGGTAGGTAGCTTGATTTACGCAAACAGGTTTCTTTTCTGCAGAGTTGAGGATTAAACAAGCCTGATTTTTCATTTTTTGTGTAGTGGAAGTGAAATGTAATCATGCAAAGTGTTTAACAGTAGCAGTTTTTGGGATATAGCCTAAAATACAATCCGTTTGTATCTTCACAGTTAAAATGTTTTGCAGGATGAAAATGGAAAGTTAACAAAAAAACAACACTCAACACAAAAACTTGACTCATATCTTTTTGTAAATCCAGCTGTTGGTGCTTCATTACTGATGTGAAGGTGACGAGTCCTTCTCTTGTATCTCGAGTCATTGTCTGTGTCTGAAATCACTCCCACAGTCACTACTTATATACTTATTAATACATTAATACATTGTTTATCGGTTATAAATAGTTTACTAGTAGTAAATAGTTTAGTGAACAGCAAATGGAGACTTCAGACATTTACTAATCCTCTTCATTTTGTTTCATCGCCATTGCACGACGAATATTTTTGCATCTAAATAATAAAATATGTGGTGCATGGCATTGTGGGATGGTAAGCAGGAAGTAGCACGAATGCTGAGGACGTGAGTTTTTTTTGTTTGTTTGTTTTTCTTCCATTGACGAATTTCTGAGGGAGCCATGAAGTGAAGAGATTTACTCTCAAATTTCGGACCCCTCAAATAAAATTGTGCAGAGTAATTATAGTTCGTTGTCTTCAAGGTTCAGATAGATAGTTAGATAGATAGATGCAGATAGTTTTAAAAGAAAGTCTTGTATTGGCTTTTCAGAATAAAAGGTCATAAAGTCTTGTATTGGATTTTCAGAATAAAAGGTCTTAGTCTTGTATTGGATTTTCAGAATAAAAGGTCTTAAAGTCTTGTATTGGATTTTCAGAATAAAAGGTCTTAAAGTCTTGTATTGGATTTTCAGAATAAAAAGTCATAAAAAGTCTTGTATTGGATTTTCAGAATAAAAGGTCATAAAAAGTCCTTTATTGGATTTTCAGAATAAAAGGTCTTAAAAAGTCTTGGATTTTCAGAATAAAAGGTCTGAAAAGTCTTCTATTGGATTTTCAGAATAAAAGGTTTTTTGAAGTCTTGTATTGGATTTTCAGAATAAAAGGTTTTTAAGTCTTGTATTGGATTTTCAGAATAAAAGGTCATATAAAGTCTTGTATTGGATTTTCAGAATAAAAGGGTTTTTTAAGTCTTGTATTGGATTTTCAGAATTAAAGGTCATAAAAAGTTTTGTATTGGATTTTCAGAATAAAAGGGTTTTTTAAGTCTTGTATTGGATTTTCAGAATAAAAGGTCATAAAAAGTCCTTTATTGGATTTTCAGAATAAAAGGTCTTAAAAAGTCTTGGATTTTCAGAATAAAAGGTCTGAAAAGTCTTCTATTGGATTTTCAGAATAAAAGGTTTTTTGAAGTCTTGTATTGGATTTTCAGAATAAAAGGTCATAAGAATTCTTATAAAGTCTTGTTTTTAATTAAGAAAAAAATAGTCTTAATTATGGTAGGTCTTAAAGTAAGTCTTACATTTTGAGGTGATGCCTGCTTGCATGAGAAGTATAACCGACTTAGTGAGTGCCAGAACTACTTCTTCTTTTAGAAAGTCGTCAAAATTAACAAATTCAAGCAAATTGTGATTAAAAATTTTAATTTTTTCTTTTTTTAACACAGTGTAACAGTGCAACAAAGTTTATCACATTTGCCATTAATTTGATCACTTTATATCATTTTACATATGTTGTTATATGGAGTTACAAAACATCCCCTGTTGATATTTATATTTATATTAATTTATGCATTCACACATTAAATATGATTTCATAAAGTGTGTGTATAGTAATCAGGGAGTGATTTCAGACACAGCAATGCATCATAAAGTCACTTATTTAGACTTAAAATGCAATATTTTACCTGGTGAGTAGCGGTTGCCATGGTTACTACTCCCTCTCATTTGTGTGCCTTGTTCTCGTCCTGCTGGAGGAGACGTTGGGTCAGGACCACAGTAATTAATCTGTGCTCATCGTGTTTTACACTTTAACGTCCTCCACACTGTAAGAAGAAAGAAACAGGAAACAGCTTTTTATTGTTTGTACCCGCTACCTTTTTAATATCAGTGTTTTTTTGGGGGGGGGGTTTTAAATCGTTAGTTGACCGTTTTGTTGTTAATTATTGTCGTTCATATTTAAGTGAGTCAGGTCGATCAGATTCATATCATATCAGCTCTGATTTATTACTTTTAATTAAAGTTTGGAGACTTGCAAGAGACACATTTATAGGGAAAAAGTAAAAAATGGATGCAGCAGTCTTGAGATATCCTGCCTTTTTGTCCCTGGTTTTGGGTTAAACTCCAAAAAAGAAAACACTGGATCCAACATTTCACTGACTAGTAAATGTTTTTCAGACTCTTAATTAGTACTCGTAATAAAAACAGTCTCTAAATAGTCTCCTGAGCCACAGAAGAAAAAACAAACCTGTTTAACAGATGTAGTTCTCCTTCCTGTTACCACTAAACTGACTTTTAATAAAACATTATAATTGGTGGAGCTGCCCTTTTTATAATGAATAGAGCTTTAAAAATAATAGTAATGACTGATTCCAATTGTCTCTGAGGGGTTTTTTGTTGTTGTTTTTTTTAAATTTGGGACCAGAAAGAGCAAACCAGATTTAATAACTCCTTTTCTTTTTAAACCTTCATCCCTCCTTCACTGTTTTCATGTTTTTAAATGGCAGCATCACAGCGTTAAAGAGCCTTTTTTTTTGCCGAGGGTGGGAACCCTGTTTAACATAGTTTGCAAAATTGGTCACCATTACCCAATAATAGATGTGTGTGTGTGTGTGTGTGTGTTTATACTTATATATACAGGCGTGTGTGCATGTGTACACAGTAATTACACACAATACACAGCTGATTGCATCATTATGTAGACAATCAAAACACCTCCAATGTTTAAGCCAACTCCTCCCATCTCCTCTGACCTGAGCTTCACGACTCTCCTTCAGTGATGAATCTGAACCAGGATCAGCTCTTATTACATACATATATATAAAACTGAACTTAGGGAAGGGGAAGGGGGGGGGTTAGGGTTAAAGCATTGTTCATCCCATCTCCTGTTGTGTCTGTTGTGACCGAATTTCTAGTCCTTTTTTTTTTTTGGTTTTAAATTCATAAGCCTACACATTACTTCTCAGTGTGTGTTTTTTCCAGTGCACAGATGTTGGTCGTCCTGTGTGTGTGTGTGTGTGTGTGCAAGACTTGAAAAAAGGCAAATATTCTGTTTTTTTATTATTATTATTGAATAATTGAGAAGAAAATTGTTTTTTTTGGGGAGTTTTTTGGGATCATTTCTTGGGTTTTAGTGAGAGAGAAGAGGAGCATCGACAGTTTAAACTTTGGAAATGTAGCGAGGATTGTTTTTAGATAGATTAAAGAAGAAAGTAAGGATCAGACTGGGTTGATTTAAGGTCTTTCGTATCTTGAGGCGTCTTACTTGGTTCGTTTTTTGGCCGGTGTGAGTTTCGGTGGCGAGTATCTGAGAGCAGATCGTTGTGTCTGAAAACCTCCACACTAAATTAACACTACATATATATAATAAATAATACAACACAGGACAACTTCCACACTTTATATATATATATATATATATATATTAGCCTGTTTCTCTACTTTTTACGTATATCATTCGCCGCAGGAACAAAGGACGACTCGTCCACCATAGCAGAGGTTCAGCCTCCCTGGTGTAATGTGACAGGTACGACGGCCACAACGCCCCAAAGCCATGCAGTGTGTGTGTGTGTGTGTGTGTGTGTGTGATCGGCAAAACCAAAACGTCGAGCTGCAGCTTCGTAGAAACAGATGAATTTTTTATTTAAAAAAATTCTTGACAATGTTGGAAACACGAGATTGATCTGATTTAGCTGCTGTGGAGTCTCCGTCGCTTCCTGTAAATATGTCCTGTTTCAGCCTTGCTCCTTTCGTGTGTTCTCATTATTATTATTATTATTATTATTATTATTATTATTATTATTATCGGGTCAAAAGTTCTTATTTTTAATAGCGTGCAATAATTTTTAACCCTTTGTAGGTCACACCAAGAAAAAGGTATTTAAAAAATATATATATATATGTTTGTTTGCTTTTCCTACTTCTTTGTTGCCATGACAACATAAAACATGGATTTTATATCTTCTTCTAAATGTTATGTTTTACATATCTTTTATGAAATGGTTGAGCATTTTTTACATTTTAACATTTCTACATGTGTTCAAAACTTTAAAAAAAATATATTATTACTATTAGAATTATTATTACTATTATTATTATTAGTAGTCGATTTTTATTATTATTATTATTATTATTATTATTTAAAACATATTCAATAAACCTTAAAATAATGTCTCCAGCAGGATGTGCTTGTGTTTTTCTTCGTTGGTTGTACACTAGCATGCCATCTGTCCAGCAACCACAGCGCCACCTGGTGGTCATTTTGGTGCATTACATGCGTCATACACATGGTAGAGTTTTCCCTAAAAGTTTGGGTTAAATAGATTTTGTTATTATGACACAAAGTGACAGTTGATGAGTCCTACAAAGGGTTAAAGTAAAGTTTGAGATACGTGCAGAGGAGCAACGTCTTTTCTGTCTTTTTTACATTTTTTCTTTTCTTTTCGTTTTTCTCAGCGTCCTGCTTTGAAGCTTTTGCTCGAGCCGTTTAGAAATAAAACAGCATTCTGCAGACGTGAATGCTTGAGATGATTTGCTGCTCTCTCTCTCTCTCTCTCTCTCTCTCTCTCTCTCTCTCTCTCTCTCTCTCTCTGTGTGAGCTATTGGCTGCTTCTTCTGTTTACAGCTCTGCCTTCATACACACACTACACTTCTTCCTCTTCTTCCCTGTATCCTTCTCCAGTCCCTCCTCTCTCTATAAATCCTATCGTCTCATTTCTTTTGTGCTGCTCCTCATCCTCCCATCCTCCCCTCCCTCCCACTGCTCTGTCCTTCCTCGCTCTCCCTCTTCTTCCTCAGAGCCTCTGGAGGAGCACCATGTGGCCCAGTTGTTGAGGCGTTTCTCCACCGACCTCAGCCTGGGCCGCTACCTCTCTATGGACGGGGCGCTCGCCCATCACCTCCACCAGTGTTCCTACCACCTCCGCCTCTTCCGAAAATGGCTCATCTCCGGCCACGAACCCCTAGAGTACTTCGACGGTCAGCCACTTGGCCCCCAACCCCCCCATCCCCTCCCCTCCCCCAACCCTCCTCTCTCCTCCCCCCCCCCCCCCTTTCCTCATGCACTGTCCAACCGCTGCTCACGGTTTATAGTTTCGGGACTTGTGCTTGTTGTGTGGTTGACGCTCGTGATGTTTCTGCATGTTTGCAAGATTGCAAGCTGGAGTGGTGTGTGTGCTGTTTTTCTTCTTCTTCTTCTCCTTCTTCTTCCTCTTCTTGTTATTCCTGGATCTCTGAGCCATTGTTGTAGTAACTTCTATCTCTCCCCTCTGTAGTAGTAGTAGTAGTAGCTCCTCTCTGTAAACTCTCACAGTTGTAATTCTTTGTTTTCATAGAGAGAAGTAAGATTGAAAGATTGATTTTTCTGAATTTAACAAGATATCAAAAGTAAAGCAACAATTTAAGATTTATTTTCATTATCAAATAGATCATTTTCAAAAAAAGTCTATAAAATCTCAGTAAATAAGGAAAAATACCAACTATAATTTCCCATTTTTGTCTTTTTTATGTCCGACTAACAGTCCAAAACCTAAAGATATTATGTTTACTTTAAATATAAGACAAAGAAAATCAGTAAATGCTACAATTTCAATAGTCAGAAGCTGTAAATCTTTGTCATTATTACTTAAAAAATGTAATTATTTATCAAATATTAAAAAAAAAAAAAAAGGTTTTAAAGATTTATGAAATATACAACAACAAAAAAAGAAAAGTTGCTGATTTATTTTATTTTTATATACTCAATTAATTGTTTTAGCTCTAATGAAAATTGATCATAATTGAATAGTTAAAGACCTGTGGTTTCAATTTATTAAGTAAACATTCTTTTAAACCATTTTAGCTCAAAGCTCAGCAACTTATGATTTATTTTCATCATCAATTAGATTATTATCTTAATTGATCAATAAAATCTCCGTAAATAAGGATAAATACCCACTACAAGTTACCACAGTATTAGTTGACATCTTCAACAGTCCAAAACCCAAAATATAATATTTAATATCTTTAATAACACAGATGAAGATGATGATTATTGACACACATTTTAACTTACTTTTTAGCATTTTTATAGCACTTTTCTCTCCAACTAGCCATATTTATACACCCAAAAACTCACCATTACAACGGCTCGTTCATTTACTAAACACACTTCTCTCTCTCTAATAAACCAACACAAGAAAACTCATATTTTAGTATTTATACACACACGATATTTCATCTTCAGTGAGTGGAGGCAGTTCGTCCAGCTGGACAAAAAAAATGGCCACTTTTATTTAACCCAGCAGGAAATGTAATTAAGCGCAGCAGCAACGAAACACGGGACTCGATAATCCTGTTAACGAAATGACAAAACGGGCAACAGTCACACTGCAAGCAGCGGTCAGAAAGTAATTTGTAATTCCACAAAATTGACAATGATTGTGCAGCTGCTTGTGTTTCCATATTAAACAATGACGCAAGTACAGTTTGTTTACATTCCTGAAACTATTTATCAGTGTGAAGCCTCGAAGGTTTAGGGGAGAACGGGGTTGGTAGTCACACTTATTTTACTTTCCTTTTGAATTCCTCATTAACTGGATGTTGAATAGATTCACTTTTAATGTGTAATAGAAGCTTAAAGTGTCAGATAGGATTAAAATGGTATTACTGTATTTAAGCTGAGTCTGTTTAAAAGATGTGGACCATCAAATATGTGACAATCGTCCCCAATCGTGGGGGTTGGTACTCACACATTATGGGGTTGGTTGTTTAATAAGGAAACATTAAAAATAGAGAAACTCATTTAAAATGTTAAGTTTCATTGAAAGACAACAACCTAACATCTCCTGCACCAAGAGAACATACACAGGGAAAATCGTTCCTGCTGTATAAGTGCATTTTTTTTATCCTTCTATGACAATATTATGCAGTTTAACCTACGGCTGGGCAATATGAGATATCGTAATATCGTGATATGTATGGAAGGAAGGAAGGAGAGAAGGAAGGAAAGGAAGGAAGGGAGGAAGGAAAGGAAGGAAGGACGGATGAAAGAAGGAAGGAAGGAAAGAAGGTAGGAGGGAGGGAGGGAGGAAAGAAGGAAGGGGGGAAGGTAGGAGGGAGGAGAGAAAGAAAAGGAGGGAGGAAAGGAGGAAGGAAGGAAGGAAAGAAAGAAGGAAAGAAAGGAGGGAGGAAGGAAAGAAAGAGAGAAGGAGGGAGGGAGGAAGGACAGACGGAAGGGAGGGAGGAAGAAGGAAGGAAGGAAAGGAGGGAGGAAGGAAGGAAAGGAAGAAAGGAGGGAAGGAAGGAAAGAAAGAAGAAGGGAGGAAGAAGGAAGGAAGGGAGGAAGGAGAGAGGAAGGAAAGAAAGAGAGAAGGAGGAAGGGAGGGAGGAAGGACAGACGGAAGGGAGGAAAGAAAGAAGGGAGGAAGGGAAGGAAGGAGGAGGGAACGAAAGTAGGAGGGAGGGAGGGAGGAAGGAAAGACAGAAGGAAGGAAGAAAAAGGGATGGAGGAAGGAAAGAAGGAAGGGAGGAAAGAGAGAGGATTGAAAGAAAGAGAGAAGGAAGGAGGGAGGGAGGAAACAAAGTAAATAAGGAACAGTCAAACAGACGGGGTCAGTTTGACCCGGGGACCCAAATTCAGAAACTTTCAGTATCGACACTTTTTTTAAACAGCGCCCTCTAGAGGCCGACCTTTCAATCAACGTGACATCCAACCCTGATGTTCTCCTGCAGTACAAACAGGACATCATACAGCAGAAGTTAAATTATAAACATCAACATTTTGCACATGAAGGCGTTTCTGCTGCTGCTGCTTTTTTTTTTACATCATGATGTTTAGTTTGAATATTTAAACATAGGAGCAAAAACATCTCAGGATTAAATGTGTAATATTTTATACTTCCAGCTTTTTAAACCAGACAACTTCCTGTCATCACCAGCCTGCACCTCCACGTCTCGTAAAAGATACACAAACCTGGTATTTTAATCACTCGACTCACACAATGACATTTTAAGCTCATTTTTGGAAAACAGCTGCTGTGAGTTTGAATGCCAGTCGCCTTCCTACCTTCCTACCTGACTTATAACCAGCATGAGACTCCTGCTTGTTTTCTGCTGATGTGGCGTTATACTCACACAACAGATCAACAACGAGGTTTTTTTTAGGAGGCGAGATTAGAGATTGGAGATGGCGTGCTGCAGTTTGACGCTCTGGTGAAATGCGGCTTTTTGTTGGTTGTGAACTAACGGCACCGGGATTGGTTTGATTAATAACATCTTTATGGGATTTGAGCATCGAGTTTTGGACGGCTTTGAGTGATGGTAGAGCTGCAGCGTGATTTTTAAAATAAGAGATGTGACGACTTGTTAGAGTTTGATATGGCGGCATGATGGTTTTTATGCAACTTGCATAGTTCTGCAGGAGTTCAGGCGCGTTGGGAGGGAGTTTTAGAGTGAGAGCGCTGTGTTGAGGTGTAGTATGGGTGGCATTTTGAGGGTTTGTCAGTTGAAGTGGGTTGTGCCTGCTCCTCTACCGACCGCCCCCCCCCTCCCCTCCCCCTTTCCCAGTCTAACCTGAGGGCTGACGTGCCCCCCCGTGGGCGTCGTGTCTCTCCTCTGCCGCAGGCTTCGAAGGCTGCTCCATGGTGCCGTCCATCTATCCTCTGGAGACGCTGCACAACTCGCTGTCGCTCAAACAGGTCAACGAGTTCCTCACCGCTGTGTGTGAGAGCGCCGGGGATCCGCACACCAGGACGACCCGAGGTCAGAAACACACACACACACACACCTTTATGTTTAGTATATACTGTAATGTTTGGTGAAGAGCTGCAACTACTGATTATTTTCATTCTTTCTGGATTAATTGGTTAATTGTTTCTCAATAAAATAATAAAATTAGTGACTCGCAGCTCTATATCATTCTTATATCATCATCATCATCATCATCATCATCATCATAATTTAAGTTGACGTGTTGTCTTTGCTCCTCCCTCCTCAGCTCTGTCGGCCATGTTTGACACTCACAACCAGCCTTCAGTGGACTCGTACATCCCTCAGAGAGTCCTCTCCTCCTCCTCCATCTCTCTCAGATCTCGCTCTGACAGACCTCCTTGGTGTGAGTATCGCAGCGTCTCTTGTCTTCACAACAGGATTTGACATTTCCAGGCTGCCCCCCCCCCCCTCGGCTCCTGTCTGTCTGTGGATTATTTATAGAGTACAAATCGTCCATTTAAAGCCGCTTTTTAAACTGTTTTCTGCTGCTTGAACCCAAAAAACTGACCCAAAAACACTTCAAACTAAACATTTTAACTTCTTGCTTGTGTCTTATGTCGTCTGAACCTTCTCATCTTTTCTTCTTCTACAGACAGCAGCGGTCCTTCCAGCACCGTCTCCAGCGCCGGGCCGTCTTCTCCCACCACGGCCGACACTTCGCCGCGCTTCAGCTTCAGCGACAAGATCTCCCTCACGCCTCAGAGCAGCGAGGAAACCCACTCCTCTCAAAACATTTCCTCTCAGCCGACGATGACGACGGCGGCCGGCTCGCAAGCCGTCGACGCAGGTTCGAACCCCTCCGAGCTTCCTCTGACGCCAAATAACTCTCCGGAGGACGAGGACGAGCGACAAGCGGAGAATCCAGATGAGGACGAGCTGGAGCTGGAGCTGGAGGAGGCGGAGGCGGCTGCGGATCCTTCAGGCGACGATATCCTCGACCCCGGTTTGAGACCTCCGTGCTCCGCCTTAGGTGAGCTCAGCCTGAGTCGGATGGAGGGTTACTGCCTCCCCGGCTCGCTGCCCGTGCTGCTGGAGCTCAGGGAGAGCAGCAGCGAGGCGGGCTCCAGCTCCCAGACGCCACAATCCCCCGAGGGGCCCGACGAGTTTTTCGACACGCAGGAGTCCATGGAGTTGTGGATGGACAGTCCGGAGACACCGCCGCCGGAGACGACGACGCTGGAGCTCGGAGCGACTCATCATCATCATCATCATCATCACACCGCCGAGCCGTAGACGACGTTGGAGACAGTCGGGGAGGGGGGGGACTAAAACTAAAACCAGTGACGCCCCCCTCTTCCATCTCCGCTCTCAGCTTCATGACTGCACGTAGAGTAATTATGAAAGGGCAGCTCGGCTCTGTGTGGGAGAATCATTCATACATACATACATACTGTTAAATGCCTTTTTTTGGGGGGGTTTTTGTGTGTGTGACACGCCGGTGACACCTCTGAGCCTCCTCTGACAGTCCACTGGTTCAGCTCATCGTTGTAAGGTGAAGCTTTTTATTATCGTCGAGTTTAAATTTAAATTTAAATTAAAATTAAAAAAACAGCTCTCTCTTGTTACTGTCGCTTCATCGCTGTTACACAACCTCCTTTTTTTTTTTTTTTAAAAAGCTGCTTTTTTTTTTGTGGGGTTTTTTCTCCCCTCCTCCTCCACGTCGACTCGATCCTGACGTACGATTAAAAAAAAAAAAAAAAGTGTAAAATGACGTCTGTGTGTGTGTGTGTGTGTGTGTTAACGAATCAAATGTCTAGTTACACATCCAGTAAAACACACAGAGCAACGTTATCATCCCTGTCTGAGTGTCCGTCTGGTAAATGTTAGACCAATATTTAGTGTTTTGGTCTCTAATGTTCGTCTTTAGCTGGTAAATGTTCCACTTCCTCTTTGATGCACACACAGGTGGGTTTATATAGAAGCAGTGACAATTCACTTTTATAGTAAATGTGCTGCAAAAACACAAAAAACACAAAAACAATGAGCTACAAGAGGCTTTAAAAAAAAAAATAATAATGATAAGGTGATTATTTCCTGGTGGTGGTAAATCTTTAATATATTTCATGCTTTTCGAATCATTCATTTTTCGTTACCATAGCGATTCTGATTAATGAAGCTTTAAAAAAAAAAATCGTGTTTATATCTGCTTTATTTTACAGGTTAACGGAGCAATTTGCAGGTATTTAATGATGAATTTAAAGATATTTTACAGAGGATGATGCAATGTGGTACAAATTATAATAAAAAAAACCTGAAACTGTTGCATCAGTTTAATTGGTAAGTTTCCATTTAGTATATTTGGGGTGTTAATTAATAAATTATAGTCTTAACAACTCAGAAAATGCTCAGATATCAGTGTGTAGTTGTAGTTTTGTGTGTCAAATTATATATATTAACATTAATTTTAAAGTTATGTGATTTGGTATTAAAACAGGAAATGTGCTCATTAGAGATTTTATGAAACATTAAACTCTAATATATTTATTTAACACACAAAAATACACTGAAAACATTTTTTTATCAGTTAAATAAATGGTTTGGAGTCTTAATTTATGAAGACTTTTTTGCATATTAACATTAGCACTTACCACTTAAACCAACTTTTATCATTTATACCACATTGCACCAGTTTTATTATGTTAAAATCTGTTATTAGAGATTTTAATAAACATGATACTGTTTAATATATTTGTTTAAAACACAAAACCACACCATGAAAACTATTTTGTGTTAGTTGAATAAATATTTAAGCTTTTTTTTATGTAAAATGTCCTAAAAAATTAACGGTTACACATCTGCAAATTACTCCAAAAACTAGTATAAACATCTGTAATTACCTGTAAAATAAAGCGTCACATAATCTGCCTCTAAAATGAAGTTTTAGCTTCTTTTTTTTTTTTTTTTTAACCATCATCTGTTTCTTTTGCATATCATCCATCCATCATAATCAGGTGACAGGTAGTCATGGTGATCAGGTAGCAGCCGGGTTTAATCATCGCTGTGAGAGCACAAGCTTCTTTTTGTTTGTTTTTGTTACAGGATTCAGTGACGTTAAGACTCGCTGCTCTTTTTTTTTTTTTTTAGGAGAAACAGGAAACGAGTGAAGGCCTGAGAGAAAGAAAGAAAGAGAGAGAGAGGAAAAAAAGACAATCAGTGGCTCTTCTTGCTCTCCATCACACGCCAGCGTCCGTCCTGCGTTACATGTTTGTGCTGCCGAATCCCAAATGTTTAAATCTTGCAGGTGAAACCTTCGTTCGTGTGTGTGTGTGTGTGTGTGTGTGTGTGTGTGTGTGTTCACTGCTTTACTGCCAAAGTCCTTTAAAGCCTCGTTAAAGATTTAATATAATCAGTAGGTAAAAATGATAGAAAGAAAAGAAAAATAAAGAAATAAAGAGAAAGAGATGAAAATTATTTATTTTCAAATTTGCATATTAAAAAAAAAACAAAAGTCAGGTATTTTTAGTACCAACACATCAGATATTTAATTGTACCATAGTTCATGTATTTTTCTTTTCTTTTTTTGTAAAATCACCTCATTATGTTGGGAGAGAAACAAATAATCTAAAAAAATAAATAAAAAAAGCTTATCTCATTTTATCACTGAACAAACAAAGAGAGGCATTTTACATTCAATGTGCTTTTATGGTGGTGAGCAGTTATGTAGCAGGTGTGTGTGTGTGTGGAAGGAGACGGAGGGGTGAAGGGGGGGTGAGAGAGAGGGTCGGGGTCAGGGGGGGGGGGGGGGGGCGTCACACACATGCTTGAGAAGCTATTCAGGTAGATGATGTACGCTGATGTGCAGCCGTTTGTTTCATCAGCCAGATTTCATGATTTTAATGATTTCATGATTTCATTGCGACGTACTGTAGAGGTGAAACTCTGAACCGCCATCCTGTCCGTCTGTGTGTGTGTACAGATTAAAAGAGAAACTGATATTATGATGTGTGTGTTTGTGTTTGTGTTGATGTGTCGTTGTCTTCTTCTTCTTGAGTTCAATCTGTTGGTGTTCCCATCCTTCCTTCCTTTCTTACTCCTTCCTTCCTTCTTTCCTTCCTCCTTTCCTTCCTCCCTACCTCCTTCCTCCTTTCTTTCTTTCCTTCCTTCCTCCCTCCCTCCTTCCTTCCTTCCTTCCTTCCTCTTTTCCTTCCTCCTTTCTTTCCTTCCTTCCTCCCTCCCTCCATCCATACTCATTTCCTTCCTCCCTTCCTTCCTTCCTTCCTTCTTTCCTTCCTTCCTTCTTTCCTTCCTTCCTTCCTTCCTCCTTTCTTTCCTCCCTCCCTTCCTCCCTTCCTCCTTTCTTTCCTCCCTCCCTCCCTCCCTTCCTCCCTCCCTCCTTCCTTCCTTCCTTCCTTCCTTCTTCCTTTCCTTCCTCCTTTCTTTCCTTCCTTCCTCCCTCCCTCCATTCATACTCATTTCCTTCCTCCCTTCCTTCCTCCCTCCCTCCCTCCTTCCTTCCTTCCTTCCTTCTTTCCTTCCTTCCTTCTTCTTGAGTTCACTCTGTTTGTGTTGTTTGCTTTTAAAGGGCCAGTTCACCCAAAATAACCAAAGAAGAAAAGAAAGAACTCATCTGTTGTGATTTTCAGCCATGAAGAGTTTTATTGGTTTTATTTAACCAGTTTGTCTTCGAGCTTTCTTTTAAAAAAAATAAATAAAAAAGCTTTTTTCAGGTAGAAATAGGGTTGCAAAGGGGAGGAAAATGTCCAGTAACTTTCCATGGGAATTTAAGCTGGGAATTTTGGAAATATTCCTAGTTCTTTCCTACTACTTTCTATGGGAATTTAAGATGGGAATTTTGGAAATATTCTTAGTACCTCCCTACTACTTTCTATGGGAATTTATAGGATTAACTGGAAATTTGGGGTAATTTTATACAAACTGTATACAAACAAATAAATATAGACACTTAATTTTGTCATAAGCAGACATTAATGCAACAACATTTTGATTGATTGATTTATGATTAGAACTTTAATCACTTCTTTCATTGACCAACAAAAACATGAATGTTGAGTTATAATAAACATTTTCCCTTCTATAAATCCTGTGTGCATGAGATGAATGTGCACAGTGCATGTAGGAGTTGTGGCCCTGCAGTAAGTTATGTGCTGTGTGATTGAGGAACAGGGGAAATATTCTACTGTATTTACATTAAATCTGGTTGTTTTAACCAAGATTATGCTACAAAATGGGGGTTTATCTAACTACATTTCAGTTCCCTGTTATATGGGTCAATGACGTATAAGGATTTTCAACAACTCAATTTTAGAATAATAAAAACAAGCATATCTAATGCAGTAGTTCAAACATTCAGACTGTTGTGTACCTGAAAATTCATATTATAATTTGAAAGTGACTTTAGGGGTTTTTTCAAGATTAATTGGCACTGGCCTTAAAAAAAAGTCATGTGGTGCGACCATGATTCATCTTGAAATATCTTATATAAATAAAAAATCATCATTTACAAAAATTAAAAAAAAAAAATGCAAATATTTTGTTTCCAAACACTTAATATTACTGAAAACTTGTAAAAAAAAAAAGAAAGAAAAAAAAGATGTGAAGCGTGTTAAGTAAATTAATTTATTTCAAGATGAATCATGGTCGCACCACATGACTTTTTTTTTAGGCCAGTGCCAATTATTCTTGAAAAAACCCACTAAAATCACTTAATTTCAAATGTATAATATGAACTTTCAGGTACACAACATTCTGAATGTTTGAACTACTGCATTAGATATGCTTGTTTTTTTTATTCTACAATTGAGTTGTTGAAAATCCTTATACGTCATTGACCCATAGGCCAACATGCAATCTTGTAATTTCCAGTTTATATCCGTTAATTCCCATGGGAAGTTTCGGACTTTGAAAATTCATGGATTTTGCAACCCTAAGTAGAAAGAACAGCAAAAGATGTAAAATATTTAAGGAAAAATGGCTTAATTACTTTTATTTATATCTATATATTTAACAGTGTTGGAGGATATGAAGCCATCCCAGTTCATTCAGAGGTGATGGGGGGGGGGGGGGGGGGGGGGGAGGAAGGAACTGTTATCAGCACACTATTATCTGAAAACTTCTTCTTGAGTTCACTCTGTGTTGTTTTTGCTTTTTAAAGGGTCAATTCACCCAAAATAACCAAAGAAGAAAAAGGAAAGAACTCACTTATCTGTTTTATTGGTTTTATTTGTCTTTTGAGATTTCTTCTTCTCCTTTTTTATTTTTTATTAACAGTGTTTATTCAGGTATTCAATCATAATTATACATGAGCTGAAGTTACAAGTTGACAGACCACAAAGAAAGTAAATGAATGTAATCATAAATGTCATAAATGAATTCATTAAATTAGAAATAAGAGCGTCCGTTTTGTGACTCCCTCTCCAGAAATCTTCACCTGCTGGACTCTACGGAACAGTTTTAGAGCATCGAGTGCAGTTTCGTGACGGTAGAGCTTTAATTAATTAATGCAATATGTGCAAATATGCATGAAGTGAAGTATAATCTGTGTATGAGATTAAAATGAAGAGCTTGCTAGTTGAGGTTTGGATTGATTTTAAAGATTTCTGTCTGTAACTGTGCAACGTTCAAAACAACAAAAAAGACAGAAAATGACAAATGAAAAAACCTTTCCAAACCTCCCTCCCTCCATCCTTACTCCTTCCCTTCCTTCCTTCCTCCCTCCATCCTTACTGCTTTCCTTCCTCCCTTCCTTCCTTCCTCCCTCCCTCCATCCTTACTGCTTTCCTTCCTCCCTTCCTTCCTTCCTTCCTCCCTCCATCCTTACTGCTTTCCTTCCTCCCTTCCTTCCTTACTTCCTTACTCATTTCCTTCCTTCCTTCTTTCCTTCCTCCCTTCCTCCTTTCTTTCCTTCCTTCCTCCCTCCCTCCATCCTTACTCCTTTCCTTCCTTCCTTTCTTTCCTTCCTCCTTTCTTTCCTTCCTCCCTCCCTCCTTCCTCCTTTCTTTCCTTCCTTCCTTCCTCCCTCCCTCCTTACTCCTTCCCTTCCTTCCTTCCTTCCTTCCTTCCTTCCTTCCTTCCTTCCTCCTTTCCTTCCTTCCTTCCTTCCTTCTTTCCTTCCTTCCTTCTTTCCTTCCTTCCTTCTTTCCTTCCGTCCTCCCTTCCTCCTTTATTTCCTTCCTCCTTTCTTTCCTCCCTCCCTCCTTCCTCCTTTCTTTCCTTCCTTACTTCCTCCCTCCCTCCATCCTTACTCCTTTCCTTCCTTCTTTCCTTCCTTCCTCCTTTCCTTCCTCCCTCCCTCCTTCCTCCTTTCTTTCTTTCCTCCCTCCCTCCCTCCATCCTTACTCCTTTCCTTCCTTTCTTCTTTCCTTCTTTCCTTTCCTTCCTCCCTCCCTCCTTCCTCCTTTCTTTCCTTACTTCCTCCCTCCCTCCATCCTTACTCCTTTCCTTCCTTCTTTCTTTCCTTCCTTCTTTCTTTCCTTCCTTCCTTCCTCCCTTCCTCCTGTCCTTCCTTGACCAGAGGACAACATGAGGGTTATTTAAGACAATAATCTGCAGATGAATCAATAATGAAACTTGCAGCCCTATTAATGAAAACGCAGATTACCAACCGTACCCTGAGCGATGTGGACAGAGGTGTATTTCTTCTTTACTGCTGCAGGTAAATTACCTCTGGAGTCAGACAGTGTGACTGTGTGGAGTAAATCTGTCGGCGCTAACGGAGTCTGGAAACCTGCAGTCAGCATTATCGCAGTGTGTGCTGTCAACGAGAAGGCCGACGTCGTTCAGTGAGAAACACGATGTGATACTTCCTGTTGTCAAGGATGCACAGATAGATAAACATCAGACTGCAGACCTGTGTTAGATAACCAGGGCTGGGAAGGTAATAGATTACTAGTTACTCTATTTAAAATGTAATAAGTAATGTAACTATTTCAATGATTTCATCAAAGTAATGTAACTTATTACATTTGATGACTTTTTTTAATTTTCTAACCAATGTTTTCAGCTGTAAGGGTAGATGTTCCTTCCATCTGTCCTTCCTTCTTTCCTTCCTTACTTCCTACCTTCTTTCTTTCTTTCTTTCTTCCT
>NC_084970.1:34340420-34403268 GCF_963691925.1 Scomber scombrus | reverse complement strand
TTTTTTAACCAATGTTTTCAGCTGTTAGGGTAAATGTTCCCTTCAATCTGTCCTTCCTTCTTTCCTTCTTTCTTTCCTTCCCTGCTTCCTTCCTACCTCCTTTCTTCCTTCCTTCCTTCCTTCCTTCCTTCCTTCCTTCCTTCCTTCCTTCCTTCCTTCCTTCCTTCCTTCCTTCCTTTCAACAAACTTTTGCCCTTCAGCCCCATAATACGTTTATTTGGCCGTGTCATTATTGATATTAGTCAGTCTCTCGTAACTACAAGTGTCAAATAAATGCAGTCGAGTAAAAGTACAAAATCTCCCCAAAACTGAAGAGGGAGAAGGAAAGAAGGAAGGAAAGAAGGAAGGAAGGACGGGAGGAAGGGAGGAAGGAAGAAAGGGAGGGAGGAAGGTAGGGAGGGAGGAAGGAAGGAAGGAAGGAAGGAAGGGAGGAAGGAAGGAATGAAAGAAGGAAGGAAATGAGTAAAGAAGGAAGGAAGGAAGGAAGGAAGGAAGGAAAGAAAGGAGTAAGGAAGGAGGGGGGAAGTAAAGGAAGGAAGGAAGGAAGGAAGGAAGGAAGGAAGGAAAGAAAGGAGTAAGGGAGGAAGGAAGGAAAGAAAGAAACGAGTAAGGAAGGAGAGGGGAAGGAAGGAAGGGAGGAAGGAAGGAAGGAAGGAAGGAAGGAAAGAAAGGAGTAAGGAGGGATGGAGGGACGGAGGAAGGAAGGAAAGAAGGAACAGTCAACAGAGATTGGGTCAGTTTGACCCGGGAGGACAACAGGAGGCTTAAATGTACTTTAGTAGTTATTTTTCCTCCTCTGAAGAAGAACACACACATCTGTTGTTCCTGCTGTACTCTCCAACCCCCCCCCCCCCCCCCCCCCCCCGGTCATGTGACTTTGGAGGTGATGTCATTGCTGCATCCATTCAGCAGCTTCTCACAGCGGTGGGATTGTCCTCCAGCCTCCAGCCGGCTCCATCCCTCCGACACAGTATCAGCTTTACAAAGACCAGAACAGTGTCCGCCGGGCTTCTCTCCATCTGACAAACCAACACAGTGAATCACTGCCGTCTCTGTTTGTCTGGTCCTGCATGACAAACAGCTCATATCAGCCCCCGTGCGAGGCCTCTCCATGCCTCCGCCGTGCAGATCTCTGGACTCTCAGACTGTTGAAAAAAAAGGGGGTTTAACACACAAGCAGAACAAAGGACACACTGTTCCTCTGTCTGGACTCCTCTGTGGGCTTCAGTCCCCAGTTGGATTACATCATCTTTACACCCCAAAAGCAGCGAGGGAAGAAAAACTGCTGCCTACAAGGCTCAGATCGGTTGTTCCCAACCTGTGGCTCTGGATGATTAATGGGAGGGACGTGAGATGATTAACAAGTCAGGAAAGAAGAAGACAGTAGCAGTTTGCTCTAGGGAGGAAATGTGAGACTGTCAGACGTTCATAGTCTCCAGATTAGGGCTGGGTATCTGTACTCGATACTCTTAACCCTTGTGTCGTCCTCCCGGGTCAAATTAACCTTCTTTCCTTCCTCCATCCCCCTTTCTTCCTTCCTTCTGTCCTTCCTTCCTCCCTTCCTCCTTCTTTCCTTCCCTCATTCCTTCCTTTCCTTCCTCATTTTCTCCCTCCCTCCTTCTCGCTTTCTTTCCTCCCCCCTACGTTCTTCCCTTCCTTCTTTCCTCTGTCCTTCTTTCCTTCCTTCCTCCCTTTCCTCTTTTCTTTTCTCCCTCCCTCCCTCCTTCCATCTTTCCTCCCTCCCTCCTTCCTTCTTTCCTCTGTCCTTCCATCCTTCCTTCCTTTATTTCCTCCCTTCCTTCCTTCCTTCCTTCCTTCTTCCTCCCTCCTTTCCTTCCATCCTTTATTCCCTCCCTTCCTTCTTTCCTTTCCTTCCTTCCTTCTTCCTCCCTTCCATCCTCCCTCTCTTCCTCCCTCCCTTCCTTCCTTCTTCCTCCCTTCCTTCCTTGACTCGAGGACAACAGGAGGGTTAAGGTATCGACCGAAATAAATCCATACCAAGTAGTATGGAAGCGTCTCCCGTTAAACGATACCTGCAATCGATCCTTTTTGCACCCAGAACAAAAAAAATATGACTATTTATACAGACTTGCAACATGTGATTAACCCTCACACATACATGGGTTTATAAGTGTGTGTGATGATGTATGTGTGACCCACCTGCTGTTTTTGAGCATTTTGTATTTATTGAATATTATTAGTATGAAGACTTTCGAAATGCATTTGTGCAAAAATCTAATCATTTAGATATGAAGGAGTTGGTGGCATTTTATGTAATTTAATGCTTCTATTCACATGATGGGTATCGAATTAAGTACTCAGCTGGTATCAGTATTACTTTAAGGGTACTTCGATTAGTACTGGTGTCATAATTTCTTAAATGACACCCAGCCCTAGTCCAGAGGATGAAGTTTACGGACTTCAGTAATCTCCTGACTTTTCCTTTAGTGTCACCAGAAGCTTCACATTTTGGGTTTCTAGTGAAACATCTGAAGGATCAGTGAATGGATTGCCATGAAATTTGGTACAGATATTTATGGTGCCCAGGAGATGAATCCTAATGGCTTTATTGATTCTCTTTTTTTTTTATAATATAGGCAGTTTTTATACTCTGACCATGGACCATTGTCATGACCTGGACCATTGTTTCCTCAGCCCATAGACTTTACATTGTTATGATGTCTCAGATTTTTAAGTCTCTTTTCTTGGCTTGAGGAGAGATTGGACCTTTCTGGAGAGAAGAAGAAAAAAACCTGGCTGACCCAGGCGGGGAGTTCTGGTCCTCTGAAATGATGCGAACGCGGAAGTAACTTAAAACTGCATTCTATCAAATGGCCACCAGGGGGCGACCGTTTTGGTGTCAAAAGGACTTCCGTCTCTATACAAGTCAATGGAGAATTCACCAACTTTTCACTTGATTTCTAACCTCAGTAAATGTTTTCAAAATGTGTTTATGGTCTCAATCGCTAGTTTAAAGCCTTCTTCAATGCAGTATGATGTTCATTTGGGACATTTTGGCCTCCCTGATTTTATATTTGACGATAAAGCAGGGTATGCATTAAGGCGTGGCTACGTCGTGATTGACAGGTTGATTGGTTCAAAGGTTCAGGAGGACGCCTCTTGCTCCTCTTGATGCCCATATAAGTAGAATCCCTGGGTTTTTTTTACCCAGCATGCACCTGAAATTTTCAAGATGGCGATGCCCAGATCCCAAACTATTCGCTTCCAAGCAGCAGTCCACAGACCAATGGGTGACGTCACGGATGTTACGTCCATTTTATATACAGTCTATGGGCTGACCTGACAGAATCAACAAACAGCACTGAAGCTAGGAAAGGAAAGACGAAATAAATGCACTACTCAAAACAACCTGAATAAATGAATGGAGAAACAACAAGCAATTAACATCCAATCATGCTCTGTGGTTTGTTTAAAAATGTCCAGTTGATTCTTTTGCCATCTTGATTCTAAAATAACACATAACTCTTCATCAAAGTGCAGAGACATGATGTGACTTGTGTTTGGGGGGTCTTAAGTAGCATTGCTTGGCTACAAAACTCAATAATTTTCATCACGTTTCAAAATATTTACCTTATGTAATCAGAAAACACAAGAAGATGGAGACGTTTTTCTTCAGTAAATGATGTTTTATTGGTCTTCACCACACTTTTTCCCTTTTTAACAATAAATCTGTTTTCTATTTTTTACCTTTTTAAGCATTTTAAAGAGAGATAAAGAGAATATTGCACTTAAAACAAGAGATGAAAGTAGAACCATGAAGCAGAAAGGAGGAAAAAAACAATCACAAGGCTTTTTCTTTACAGCACAACACGGCCAGGTTACATGTGCCTCCTCAGTACCGGACAGCCTAGCTTTTTAAATATACATCTTTTAAAATAGCATTTCTATGTTAAGTCAGTTTTTCTTCAGCTATTACAATACAAGAGAAACTCAAAAAAGGTACACATGCACGTACAAGCAGGGCTCACTGGAAACCAACAGTCTTATGATGATTTGATTCACGGCAGGATTCAGACGAGTCTGAACACCACAGATATTTTTTTTATTCTTTTATACTTATTTTTTTGCACAATACGAAAATGTAGCGGTTATGTGTGTGTGTGTGTCTGTGTGTGTGTGTGTGTGTGTGTGTTTATTACGCTTTGTCTGGAAAAAAGTGTGAATAATAGGAAATCCTCTATAGATAAAAATGTACTGACATGAGTGAGCGGAGTCTCTCGTGTCTGGCAGTCTGGAGTTTTGAGTGGTCTGCTCATATGTGAGTGGCGTTATGATATTGTAATTATTAGCCTTTAAAGTGATGCAGTATTAAGTAAGGAATGCAGAGTACATTGTCATTAACTTGATAACGACTTGTCAACAGCACAGTGGGTTAACTCGCAAAAAACACCGGCATCAAAGTTAACCCTGTTTGATCGAAGAAGCCGTTAATGGATCTTTTTTTTTTAACGAGGCAGGAATAGAAACTTCAACTCAACATCAATATCGTATCAATGTGGCAGTTATCATTTCTTATTGATCATTTTGTGACACCTGCAGACAGAAATCATGATGTTTAAAACTTGTATCCTGTCGTCCAAAGTGGCGTTTTTTAGAATCTGCACACTTTAAGTTTACTTAAAAACTGCCCTGCAACTGAGTCGTGGTGTATCGCAGGCTACAGTAAGGACAGAGTAACCGATGAGTCAGATGTACCATATGATGCACGGTAACCAAGGCAACCAGGAGACCGAAGAGTCCCCCCAGGTGGAGAAGGTAAAGGTAATCTGCATCTTCACATTCAAATCATCTAGAGCCACTGAGGTTTTTTGGGGCTCGGCTCCCTGCAGCCCTACGCCTTTAATTTATCTTAAAGAGCCATCGCCTTCATGTGCATGCATCTGTTGTACATGCATCACTAGATGTGTTCATATAATAATATACAGAGGAATAATCTGTAGGTTTTTTTTATTCATTTTTAAATTGTGGTTCATAAAATAGCAACCCTGATGAAGCTTATTGGTCCGCTAATTTGTTAAGATAGTTGTTTTTTGTTCCTGGTTAAAATCCTATCAAATTACTTTAAAACTTATCAAAATATAAAATCATCAATATCAAAGTAAAACACATCTACACGTACTATTAAGTTAATAAAGTGTTAAACACATCCACTGAAATATCAGAAAGAAATTAGTTTAATAAAGCAATTTTAAGAAAGCAACGCAAAAAAAAAAAAAAAAGAAAGTTGATTGTGGCTTTAAACTATTTTTGCAAACTCAAATCAAGACAAACAAACAAAAAACAATTACTTAAATAATGAAAGGGGAGAAAAAATAAGCATGAGATTCGAGTGCAAATACTGAAATTGCTAAATTTTTGAGAACAGCAAAAGCCGCTTTTTAAGTTTTTGCACACATGGTTGCTGTTTGTGCTTCTTCGAGTGGCAGCTCCGGGAAATGAAAAATACTGAATCGGTGCTTTAAAAAGTGCTGTTTTTTTTTCTTTTTTCTAATGCTCAATATGTACAACTCATACCTTTTTTTTTATTTGTATTTTTCTTTTGTGCACTGACCTCACCTCTCACCTCTCACTTCTCACCGATAAAAACCTCTCACAACCACAGAGGAGACCAGCTCGCCGAAGAAGCCTCTGCCACAAAGCCGCGGATGTATTCTGCACGCCGGCATACATTAAAATCTCAACGACGGGGGGAAAACACACATATTTCATTTCTCCTTCCCAGCACAGCAGGACAGAAAGGCACATGTGGGTGACAGTCTAACCTCTTAACCACCAATCAAACCAGCCCACATCTTGTTCACCAAGCAAATCTCAAAGCAATCTTTCCCTCGCAGCCACATGTTCCTATCATTATTATTATTACTGTTGCAGTGGAATACATTCTTCGTTCTTTGACACAACTTTTTGTATAAAGACGCAGCAACTGATGCAAGGTTTTTTTGTCTACTTCCCTCCTTCGTAATGAGCTCTGAACACAAAGTGCTGTTCTGTTCTGTATGTAAAGATATAAACAGGTATAATGCTTTTTTTTTGTGTGTGTGTTTGTTTGTTTGTTTTTTAGCAGCATCATCGCCTCTGCCTGCAGTTCTCCTCGTGATTCTCATCTTAACGATATGTTAACTGGAAAAAACACAGAAAAAACACATCAAACGGCTACAGAAACAATTAACGAGAGAACTGAACTGTCAAATTTTCACTGTAGGAAATAACAGCCACTGAGAAATTCTTACTTGTAACGAGTGATTTTTTAAATTTATTTTTTTGCCACTTTTGAGATAACCGTAGAAATATCATAAATCACTACAATACTATAATATTTTTCCCTATGCTACGGCAAATATACTCAAAAGATATCTTGTAAAGGACCGCCGGGATCCATTTGAATGTTTTTTCTATATCTCACTATGTCGGCAGGGAGGCACGAAGTTCAACACCGGGTCATTGTTTGTAGAGGAGAGACGGAAAAAGGGGGAACGTGGAAGAAAAGTAAAGTAAAACTGATATAAAGTGATTTTATATTAGGAAAATGTTTGAATTTGATCAGCTGTAGTGTGAAATATCCAGCAGAGAAATACAGAGTTTGTAGTTTGTTGCTGGCTTTAAGGTGCGTGAACTTGTGCTTTTAAATTTAAGTCAATTAGAAGCATCAGCATTTAAATTTTAGTTTTTTTTTTTTTTTTTTACAGTGCAACGGGCATGTTGTCACGGCCAATCAATTACAGGGTTTGGAAAATAATCATAAAGAAAAAAAAACAAGTTAAAAGACAGAAAGAACTGCACTCGCCCTTTCACAGGACTGAGTATTAATCATGTAGCGTGGAGGAGAAGGACGTAGTTGGTCAGAAAACTACTAAATGGTGATAGCCACGATAAAGCTTATAAATGAATAAAAATCTAGGAAAAAATAAAAGATTAGACAGTTATCCAGATCTGTCTCTTTTTGCATATCGCTGAGACAGATTTGCATATCAGGCTATCGAGAAGGAGCAATTAAAACAAAGAGGAGGGTAAGAGGAGAAAGAGAGAAAGAAAGGAAACAAAGGAAAGGAAAGGAGGGTCTTAAAACTCAATCTTGCAGGCGGGGAAAGACTCGTCCTGCATGACGACGGTGCTGCTGGAGGCCAGGACCATGATGTTGAGCTCCTGCTGCTTCTCGTGCGTCTGCTGGTACCATTCGCGGGTCACCTCCGTGTCGTGGGTGGGGATCAGCGTCACCTGAGGGAGGAGGGGAAGATGGAGATGTCATGAGGGTGAGACTTAAAGGATAAATGAAGCGAGGACAACTGAGGAGTCCTTTGGAACAGATAATAAACAGTTTTGACGTTGCTTATCATTTATATGCAGACGATATACTAATCTACTTTTGGGCTAACTAGGTTCCTAGACTGTCTTAAGGCTATTAAAAACAGGACAGAAGCTAATTTTCTACAGCTCAATGCTTAAAAGACTGAGGTTGTGGCTTTTGCACCAGAGAAAGTTGTCCCTGTGATCATTAATTATTTGGAAACTCTTTCCTGTGCTGCCAAATCCAGTCCGCATAATTTAGGGTCATCGTTCCACTCCCATGTTAAGCTGCTGACCACATCCTGTTTTTTTCCATTTGTATCCTTTTATCGCTGTTGTAATGAGAGCATCCTGACATACGGCATGCTGGTGTGGTTTTCCAGCTGCACTGCTGCCGATATGAAGCCCAAATATCATTGGAACACAGCAACCAGAACTCAAAGACTTGGACAAAAGCTGATGTCTTTCGTAAGGCCACAAACATAATCAAGGACTCTTCCCACTCACGACACCAACACTTCACCCTGATGCCCTCTGGAAGGCGATAAAGGGCTGTGCGATCTTGTACTTCCAGACTGCTTAACAGTTTTTATCCAAGTGCCTTTATACTTTATTGTCTGTTGCTGTTTTTATGTGTATTAGCCACAGAGATTACACAATTTCGTTGTACTGCTGTGCAATGACAATAAAGGCTTCAATTTGAATTGAATTGAATCTGTAGTTACAACAAATGAACTAAAAGATGCTTATTCATGCCTTCATCTGTTCTCACATCGACTACTGTAACACACGATATTCCTTTCTCAGTGTTTTTGCCCTTGATCGTCTACAGCACTTTGTGACTTATGTCTGTGGAAAAGTGCTAAACAAATATATTTTACTTACTTACTTAAATGAACATTCACATTTTTTCTAGTGCAAGTAAATCAGAGCCAATTTGAAGCATTTTTTGTAAAACTTCAAGTCTTCATGTGAAAGTAACTCACGCCCACCTCCATCCTCAGGGAAATAACAAATATCAAACTTCGCCCACACTTAATTCTTGCTTTGCTGTCAAGAGGAGGGGTTTCACTTCACATTCATTATAATATCTCTCCCCACACACACAGAGGAGTCCTTTCTCTCTCTCTCTCTTATGGAAGTGCAATAAAGCCCAGAGCCATTTCCAGCTGTTGTTGATATTATAACACACAAATATCTCTTATAATTTAATGAAATCTAACTTTGTGTAGGAGGTGTGGATTAGGAGTGAGGGCTATTTTATAGATTATAATGCACAGAGAGCCAAAATGAAACCTAATTTTGAATCCAACTGCCTATAATAAGGGAAATAACAAAAATACAGTCTTTTTCGTAGTTTTTAGTGTTGTTTGTACCGTATATTTAGATTAGAGTTGTCTCTTTTTGACTTGCACTGAAAATGTTTATTGAAGCTTGGCTGAGGAGAATCAAAGTATTATCAATACACTCGTCTGCTGCACGATGTCACCACGATTGAGAGGATACTGTCCTACGTGGATCGTCTGTAAGGCTTCATAGATAGTACCATGAATACTCTACGCCCATAAATGGTCATACTGCATCTACAGCATATGGAATTAGCCTATTGGTTTATTAATCTTACAGACAAGGAAACGCCATTACCCATCTGTAGGTTTAGGGAGTCAGGAAGTCATATCCTCTGACCTTGGTTGCCACAGTAACGCTGTGTTTTCATTCACTGTCTCAAGGAAAAGAGACAGTATGTTTCTGCTGCTGTCTCTTTATTGTGACCTCAAAGCCCATGTTTGACCCTAAATATGGAAAATTCCCTAACAATCAGGATAGAGAGGACCAACGTTTTTGAACATCAGAGATTACAGCTAAAAACTATTTTAGAGGAGAGTTTTGGCGAATTTTAAGAATGTGAAGGAAAACATTTTTAGTTGGGCGCTGTGATTGTTCAGTTTCTAATAAGCAAGTGCTGGAAACTGAACACCAGGGAAACTTTTATATTTTGACGCCCATTAATTTTAATGCTGTAGAGTTCACTGCTTCTTTTAGTTGGTTTAGATTACAGTCAGTGAGCTTATGTTGGCCTACAGCGACATGAAGTGACCAAACACTACAATCAATGTTGTTAAATATATATTAAAAGCATAAAAAACTTAAGCCAGTGTGATTTACGTACCACAGACTACTTTTTTGCCAAATAAGCCAAGACAAGTTGGCAAAACACAACATACACAACATAAATGAGAAAGATAATTTTAGAATAAAAAGGTAGTCTCTGTGCAGATCTCAGTAAAGAATTGTTACCTGAAGATTTGATCCCCACTGAGCTTTGCCCTCCAACAGTGCATCGAGAACTCCCCGGCTTGGTTCGCCGCTCGGTCCGTCGTTCCCGCTCACCACGTAGTACGCAGAGCGAATGCGTTTGAAAAACTCTTGGTCCACGTTCTTGGCACTGCAGTGATTGGGAATGTAGGCCAAGTCCACATAAATAGGAAGGCCAGAAGCAGCTGCAGTGCCGGATTTCTGAGAACCTGATTGGGAGAATAAAAAACAAACTGTCACTATCATGCGTTAAAACATTTATCTTCAAAGTTTTCTGATTATTTCATTTAATTAATTCTTCTCACCTGAACTGCTCTTGACACCGTTGGTCATCCCCTTGCCGGGGTTGTAGCTCGATCTGGAGAGGTCATCGTCTTTGGAGCCTTGTCCATCCGACAGACGAGACATACGCGAGCTCTTGTCTGTGTCCTTCTTCTTCAGCGTTGTAGTGCGAGGAGACGGCGTCTGTTTGACCGGCATGGGAGACTTCTTGCGCCTGGCCGGTGAAGCTGATTTGGTTTTCCCGGACGCCTTCTTCAGACCTTTGGGTTTTGTCTCTTTTTTAACTGTGCCGTTCTCCAAAGCGTCAGGATCCACCATGCAAACGTCTGGGCGTGGGGGTTGAGGGTAAGGGTCCATGAGGGGCGCGGGAGGAGGATCGTTGCTCCTTCTAGAGGCAGATTGATGGCTGCCTGCTCCTGTGGCAGATAATTTATCAACTGGCATGTATTCTGCATCCTCATCTGAGTCCATGTTGCCGTCACCAGTGACAGAGGGGTATTCCTCGGTACCAGGAGGAACATCGGAGTCTGACTGAGAGCCTAGAGACTCGCTGACGGAGGTGGGCGGTGTGTCCTCTGTGGCCAGACCGAGTCCTGCTGACATGCCACCGGCCTGTTGCAGAGAGCTGCTGTGAGACTGGTGATGGTGCGGCTGCTTGTGAGCCCTTCTCTTGACCGACAAGTCGTGCTCTTCTCCCTCCTGCGACTGGTCACTTTTTTGTCCTTCCTCTTCGTCGTCTTCATCGCTGCATAACTGCCGCATGCTGGGGTTGATAAAGGAAGGCGAGAGGTCTTCTTTCCGCGGCTTGTACTCAGAGGAGGAATATCCGGGAGAGCTGCGGCTGGCATAAGAGGAGGTGGCTCCGATGGGTCCGGTGAGATCCTGATCGCTGTCGTCGTCGTCATCGTCGTCGTCGTCATGCCCTCCTCGGCTGCACTCTTCAGCGTAGAATGGCGAGCGGAAAGGCTGATCAGTTGAAGAGAGCGAAAGAGGGCGGGCAGGGTGCTCTGGCTCCATCTCACACTCCTCTTCAAACTCTTCATCGTGGCGATAATGAGGAGGAGAGTCACCGGGCATCATCCCTATCTGTGGCTTTGGTATCTCCCATTCGTAAGTACTCCTGTAGCCTCCTGCTGCCTGTTTGGGCTCCACCTTGGCAGGGTCTGAAACTGCACAGATGGCAGCAGAGAGGGGGGAGGGTGTGCTGACCTCTGTGGGGCCGTTAGCTGTTTCTGGCTTGCTGGCCTGGAGAGGGGAGGACATGTAGGAGCCAAGAACATCTGGGAGTGCACCACTCTTCTTTTCACTGGCAGCTGGAGCGACGGGCTTGTCAGAAAATGAAAGGCTTCCAGCTAGGCCACTAGAGGGCGACCTCCGAGTCATCTCACGCATGTAAACCTCCTCATCCTCTTCCTCACTGCTGTCAGTCTCCTCAAAGTAATGTTTGCCTTCTATGTCTGGACGTGGTGAGGAAGTGACACCAAACAGAGCGGCGCTGGCTCCCTCTTTATCCTTGGAGAGATTAGCAGGTTGAGAGAACAGACCTGCTGAGGCCCCAAACCCACCAACTGTATCCAGCTTGGACCCTTCAGACCACTCAGGCTTATAGAAGCAGTCTGATTGAGGACCTTTGTCCATAATGCCACCTAATGAAGTCGTATGCCCCTTCTTTTCCTCAGCAAAAGCACTGGATGATAGTGAGGGCAAGGATTTAATCTCATCGAATGGGCTGAGGGGTGAAAAGCGAGCTAAACTGGAGGTAGTCTCAGCAGTGGTTGTAGTGGTGATTTGTTTCTCAGACACTTCCAGATAGTTGTCTTTGGTGCCAGCTGAGCTGGAGAACGGAGTATCCATGACCAGTGAATGTTCCTCCTTAAAGGAGGAGTACTCAAAGGGAGGCTCGGCAGAGGCAGGTGTCTCCAGCTCCTCTCCGAACTGACGGCTGGTGGAAAGGGAGCCTGAGGTGGAGGAGGAGTAGCTGTAGGCCGAAGAGGAGGAGTACCCAGGGGCAGCTGTGGTCGTGTACTGGAAGCTTGTGTCCAGTGATTTCTTGCTCAGAAGGTCTGGTGTCTTCTCTTTCTCAAAATCAGTATCAGCTCTGTCACCGTGGTAGAAACTGTCCTCTGTTGATTTCAAAGTGAAATCCTCTTTAGCTTTGTTTGTGGTCTGACTTGATAAAAATGAGTCTTTCTCTCCACCTGCATATGAGTATTCAAACCCGGACGAGTAGCTAGAGAAACCTGTAGCTCCTAAATCCATTGGCTTTCCACTGAGGGGTGAGGAGTCAGTTTTAACATCGTTTTGAGTTTTCGTGAGTGAGCTAGAGAAGCTTTCTGTCTCATTCGGCTTCCCCTGACTGTTATAACCGTATCCAGCCATCGTAACCATAAACTCAGGCCTGTTAGAGCCGAACATCTCAGTGATTGGACTTTTTACTTCCTTCTCAGATTTCTCTTTGGCACCTTTCTCCATACCAGCATCAACAGCACTTTCATCCTCCTCCTCTTCTTCTTCTTCCTCATCGTATTCGTCCTCATTATCATCTTCTTCAAGAACCTCGTCATCATCGTAGTCTTCCTCATCCCTCGCTGTTAGTTTTCGCATATCGATCTCCAAACAGGCTCCTTTCTCGCCGTAGCCTGTGGCGGCGGCTTTGTCGACATCAAATCCTGTCATAGAGGAGTAAGTCGGGGACTTAGCGCTGTCAGTTTGGCTTTTAAAAGAGAAGGAGTCTTTTTCTGACGATAAGGAAGTGGACGAAGCCTCAGGTCTGTCAGCAACTGAAGGGAATCGACTAACTGCGCTGTATTCAAATGTCTCCTTTTCTTTTACCTCTTTATTAAATGGTGGCACAGCAGGAGTGCTCTTGGAGTCTAGCCACGATGGGGTGGAGGACTCTTTACCATAAGAGGCGGTAAATCCCTCCTTCTCTATCTTGTCAGTGGCTTGTACAGGAGATAGGGGCTTGTGTTTCTGCAAATCTACTTCACTATTTGCTGCGTCCTTCTCTGTCTTATCCAAGGACTCTTGAGCATATAAATCAGAGTCCATTGAGCCTGTTTTGATGTCATCATCGTCACCGTATGAGAATGTTTTATCGTGCACATATGGCGTGTCTTGTCTTATATATAACGCCTTTTCTTTGCTTTCCTTCTCTGGGTAATTATAGAGATTGAAATGAACGTTTTTCTCTGATTCATTATCTGTTTTCTCCATGCTGTCCTTGTCTAACTCTGCTTTACTCTGACCTGTAAATGGGGATTTAGGCCCTACCCCACCTGGGGAATAATCTTTGTCATCTTCGTCGTCATCATCATCTTCATCATCTGAGTACATGACTTTTGGTGGAGCTTTAGGTTTCTCGTCTCTGCTAAAGGCCACCTGTGTCTTCTCCTCATCTTCATCTGAGTACATCACTTTTGGTGGAGCTTTAGGTTTTTCGTCTCTGCTAAAAGCCACCTGTGTCCTCTCCTCATCTTCATCTTCATCTTCATCTGAGTACATGACTTTTGGTGGAGCTTTAGGTTTCTCGTCTCTGCTAAAGGCCACCTGTGTCTTCTCCTCATATTCATCTTCGTCTGAGTACATCACTTTTGGTGGAGCTTTAGGTTTCTCGTCTCTGCTAAAGGCCACCTGTGTCTTCTCCTCATCTTCATCTTCGTCTGAGTACATCACTTTTGGTGGAGCTTTAGGTTTCTCATCTCTGCTAAAAGCCACCTGTGTCTTCTCCTCATATTCATCTTCATCTGAGTACATCACTTTTGGTGGAGCTTTAGGTTTCTCGTCTCTGCTAAAGGCCATCTGTGTCTTCTCCTCATCTTCGTCTGAGTACATCACTTTTGGTGGAGCTTTAGGTTTCTCATCTCTGCTAAAAGCCACCTGTGTCTTCTCCTCATCTTCATCATCATCTTCATCTGAGTACATCACTTTTGGTGGAGTTTTTGCCTTCTCGTCTCTGCTAAAGGCCACCTGTGTCTTCTCCTCATCTTCATCTTCATCTTCATCTGAGTACATCACTTTTGGTGGAGCTTTTGGTTTCTCGTCTCTGCTAAAGGCCACCTGTGTCTTCTCCTCATCTTCATCTTCATCTGAGTACATGACTTTTGGTGGAGCTTTGGGTTTCTCGTCTGTGCTAAAGGACACCTGTGTCTTCTCTGTGATCTTGACTTCTGTTTCTATCTTTGCGGATTTTGCCACAAAGGAGGAGTCGTCATCAAGGAAGCTCCCCTCTTTTGCCTCCATGAGCTTAGCCTTAATAGTAGGCTGTAGATCCTTTTTGGCAAAGAAATCAGCTTCGTCCTCAACCTCGTTTTCTTCATCGGATTCTTCAGAAGCTTCAAACGCTGTCTTGTCACCTGGCAGACCAACAAAAGAGGTATTGTCAGACACAGATTTTTCTGTTTTCTGAGTGTCTGCTTTCAGATTGGTCACCGCCTCGTCTTTATCCTCACTCTTGAAGGGCTTGTCCTCTGTTGGAGAGTAGCCACTGCTAGTAGGAACAGACTGTGTGGGTGAGGCCAGTCTCATCGTGCTGTCATCTGGACTCAGACATCTTTCCTCACTCTCCTGTCTGGAGTGGGACTCTAACCCAGGGGAGAAAGATAGAGGGGGTGAAACAGACTTTATCTCAGCACCAGTCTTAAATCCCTCTGTGCTGAAGAGAGCCTGGTTCTCTTTGACAGCCTGTGTGGGAGAGTACTGCGTGGTAGAGAAGAGAGGAGGAGGAGGAATAGTAGCAGAGGGAGATTTCTCTTTCTCCTGGAGCATCATGGAGGCTGCGTGTTCGTAGCCCTCTTGGAGTTTCCCCAGAGGGATGTCAACATTTGGAGTCTGGTCCTCATCCTCGTCTTCCTCATCGTCTTCTTCTTCGTGGACTGCCGCGATCTTGGCGTCACCCTCAATCTCAGGAATTTGGGGATGGTACTCATCAGAGGACGGAGACTTAAAGCATTTGTCGTCCTCCAGAGAGGAGGTGGGTGAGATGGTTCCTGCCGAGTGGAGATAGTCCTTCCCATGGACGGCCTCTACACGCAAGGGGATATTGTTGATGGTGTCAAGCATGAGCGAGTTCCTCCCAACTTCCTCGGTCTGAGGCGCCGTCACCGAGGTTATGGACTGGTCTTCAGCTACAGATGTGGCAAAAGAGGACAGTTTGTCATATTCTGTGATGGATGTTGCTGAGGAGATGTGTTCCTCCTCTGCGAGAGGAGCAGCGATGATGGCAGGGTACGGTGCAAGCTCAGGTTCGTGACCTCCCATGAAGGGTTTCGGTTTGACATCAGACATGACAGAGCCCTTCATCTCTTTTATACCGTGCATGGAGTCAAAGGTACCAGGGACATCAGGGACAGAGACTTCATAGGAGGCCACATCATATCGTAGCTGTGGGATCCTGTCTTCTGTTTCCTCGTGGATCTCCTCATCAGAGAAGGTCTGCTCAGTCTCAGAGTAACCGGGAATGGTCTCATCTTGGATGAAGGAGAACTGCTCCGATGCTGCCGATGGTGCAGCTAGTCCAGGCAGGATTTCTTTTGGTGAAGGTTTTTGCTCAGTTGGCTTGGTGTCCCACTCCTTTCCAGCTTTGTCTTTCTTTGTCTCCTCTGTTTTGTACTTCAGAACCTCGTCGTCTTCAGTTCCTTCGAACTCAGCTTTTTCAATCACATCCCCCTCCTCCTCTGAGCTGTCACTCTTCCTTGATCTGTCTTTTATGTCATCCTTTACAGGGTATTTGTCATATTTCTCCATTTTCTCCTCTTCATATTTCTTGTCAAAGCCATCACTTGCGTCCTTCTTTTCAGCGGCTGCACCCTTGTCATCCTTGTCTTGTTCTTGTTTGACAGGGGATATGGGTGAAGCAGGTTTTATCTCAGTGGTTGGGGGTGTGATTTTTTCATCAGGGAAAATTAAGGAAGAAACTTTAGTATCTGGGAACACCGAATGCCCAGACATCACATCGTTCTGTATCGGCTCACTCGTACGTTTGGACAGTTCTTCTTGTTTCAGAGCCTCAAAGTCCTCAGTGAGGTCTTCAGGGGAGGACACGATGGACCTGTCTGCCAGAGCTGCTGCTGCAACCTCAGCGGGGATGTTCTTTGGGACCGGCTTCGGCTTCTTCTCATTTGCTGCCTCTTTGCCGGCTTTATTTTTATCTGTCTTGGGCTTTGCTTGAGTCTTGGCCTTGTGCAGAGTTTTTCTCACTTCAGGTGTGAACGGCTTCAGGTCAGGTTTAGTGATTTTTCTCAGCTCTGGTTTACTCGGGTCCTTCTTTTTATCCTCCTTGGCTTTACTCTCTTTTTTCTCTTCTTTTCTTATATTTTCATCTTTCTTTACTTCACGTTTCTCTTTCTTTATTTCTTTCTTTTCTTTGTCTTTCTTTTCATCCATCTTGGACGCTTTCTCCTGCTTGATAGTTTTGTCCTTGGATATTTTCTTTTTCTCTGTCTTGACTCCCACGGGGGCCACCTCACTGTTTTTCTGCTGTTTGGTGGCTTTTAGGCTTTCACTTTTGACTTTTTTCTCTTCTTTCTTTTCTTTCTTTTCTACTTTATTCTCTTTAGTGAGTTCATTCTTGGACTCCTTGGATTCCTCTTGCCCACTGGTTTCTTTCTTGGTTGTTTTCGAGTGCGGCTTGGGTGAAGATTTGAGACTCTCTTTGCTGTCAGTTCTTGATCTCATTTTAGTCTGTTTGATGATGGGAGGTGGTGCACCAGAGGATATGTCTTTTTGGGTAGCCACTGGGTATCGCAGGAAGTCCAGGTGTTTCAGCTTCTCAAGACCCTCGAAGATTTTATTCTGTGGTGCATTTCCAGGGAAGAGCACCCTGACTATCTTTTCTGTGGGACGGTGAGGAATCCAGACTATGAGAGCAGTAACGGATGTCAAATACGGGACGGATATTTCTCCTTCTTTTCCATTTGACATCATAATCCCTGTCTTGGCTTTGCTGTTTCCAGCCCATTTTTGCATTAGAAACTGCATCTCCTTGCTCTCTTTTACAGGGTTTATCACATACATGTCTAACTTTCCCACGCCAAGTTTATGGAACAGCGTGATGGGTTCAATGGTGTTGCTGACAACCCTATTAAGAGGCTCTGGTGTGATGCCAAGCTTGTTAAGGTACTGCAGTGTAAGAGATGCTTCTTCAATGCTCTTCTTTACTTTCAGAGTTGACTCGGGCATCCGAAGCTTCTCTGGGACATTGAAAAACACGATGCCAAGCTCAGGAGAGATCAGGTTCTTCATCCAGTCACCGTTGCTGCTGGAGCTAGACCCTTGGTTACGCTCCTCCTCCTGCTCTGCAATCTTTCTCTGGAACAACCCATTAATGCCAGGAAGGTTGTCTGCCCCAATATGGGTGAGCAGAACTGAGTCAATCCTGTCCAGGTGGCGAACCAGCTTCCAGAAGCAAGACTTGTGCTCAGACCCTCCATCTACCAGGATGTTAAATCCATTGACAGCAAACAGAGCAGAGTCTCCTCTGCCTCCAGGGAAGATGTAGCAGCAGGGTTTGGACAGCTTCAGAAAACCTCCGGAGGTCGGGGGCTCCAAAAGGTCGAAGGGTGATGGCACATCCACTGTCTCTGAGACGTAATCGGTGAACTCTGTGACTCCGTCCATGTTGGGGAGGTGCGGTTCAGGGTTCAGGCGGTATTCCACAAGATTTTGAAGTGGCTGCTGCTCCTGGCTTTGGCCCAGGGAGCTCCAGCCACCGTCTCCCTGACAGGAAACAGTAAGCCTGGACGGCTGCTCTGAAGAGGCCCTGGACAGGACTTCAATCACCTGGGAACACAAACACAGAAAAACAAGAAGAGTCAAATTAAAATAACTGTGCTAATATTATCTGTAATAAATATACATACAAGATTTGTTAGGGGCCCTGGGGCAAATTTGTGATGTTGGGTTGTAAAAGTAACATTGATTTGACTTGACATGACACTCGGCTTACTTGAGGGTTGGAGATGATGTCGGAGAAGTTTTGCCAGGTGAAGGCTCTGCCTTGCAGCAATATATCACCTCCCTGCTCCGAGCTCTGGCCGCTGAGTATCAGCAACTTATTCCCAGCAAGGTCAGTGATCAGAGAGCGGATCTGAGTAGAGAGTAGTACAGAATAACCACTGCTGACATTAATGCTTCATAATGAAAAAAAATATCATACGATTCATGTGTATTAATCTAAATACAGGGAGTTGTATTATTTATTTTTGGTTTGAGAACTGCTGGATTTGCTGAATAAAACTTCAGAGTATGATACTCTTACTCTTATGATACTGATTTCAAATTAGAGTAGATAATGCAACACAAATGTGAATAAATGAAATGAAAAGTCGAGCATTGATTTTTAAGAACAGTCCAAAATGAATCATAATAGTATAAACAGTCAATTTCAGTCAGCAAAAAGGATAAAGATAGATATTTTAGACACATTTGGATTGTATAATCGTTTTTCAGATGCAGAATAAACACATGGTGCTGTGTATTTCTTAACAAATGTGTTTTTTGTGGCAGGTTCAGGGATGAGTTGTATTGCAGATTAAATGTTGGTTATGTATGGTTAAACACACCATCCCAGTCACTTGAATAAAAAAGTGTTTTCAAACTTTGAATCATTAGATTCAATAGACAAAAGCAATACTGAAAACTAAGTTATTTTAAGCAGCCAACTAACACAAATATTCACATTGAGGCAGTGGGTTTATTAAAGTATTAAAGAAGTGTCTGACACTGGGCTTCAGCTGAGAGTGACAAAGTGTTTTCCTGTTAATCAAACAAGCAATGATTCCTATCAGGGGAGACATGGACCTCCCATTGGTGCTAAATGATGAACAGTAGGTGCTGCTGTGTTCTTCACACGTGAAACCAACTTCAACCCGGACTGAACACTTTGGTCTGAAAATCCTCACAGGGATTTCAATAAATACTTAATACTAATACTAGAGCATGAGGTCAATATCACCCATTGGTTGTTTAGTCTGTGTCATTCGAGTGTGACTCACCTCTGAAGTAGCAGCCTCTTCTGACGGGTTCACCAACACCACTGTCTCCAGGACATCACTCTGATACTGGAGAATCCGCTGGCCTACATGAAACAGAGACAAAAAACCCTGATTACTACAATACTACACTCTGATGTCAACATGGTTTTAAATGTATTCGCAGTGTCAGAGGTGAACAAACTGGACAGACAGTTCGTCGAAGAGCAACAACCAAACCAGCATCGTGTCCAAAGTGACATTTGCAGGTGCTACAGGCCAGTTACACCGGATAAAAGACAGAGGACTAAATGTGTGATGGGTATTAGCTATTTAGCCAGCTAGCTTATGTTAGTGGTGCACTTTTACCCGGTGAATGTTTGTTTGGCGGCTCCTTCAACAAGCTGAGCTGCAGGACAAGATGTGTTCATGTTTGTAAGTTAGATGAGAAGGAGACTTTGGCAGGAAAGCTAATGTAGGCTGCTGTTCAGAGTCTGAGGCCCTTGTGTTGTGTATCAGGATGCGGTCAGGCTCAGTGTGACCGGCTGTTTTGCTCTATGACAGAACACCATGGCAAGTTCCAGCAAACGTTCCCATTTGAGGACGCAGGGTCGCAGGAGGTTAAATCTGTTTTTTAGGGGGGTCAAACTTTGTTTATCAAGTAGCACAAGAACTCCTTCACCTTTCAATAAAAGTGCCTGCATGCCTTTACTGTAAAATACTTCTTTGTATATGTCCTTTAATGACCAGTGTAAAGGATTTGTGACAAAACTCTAAAGAAAAACAGTTTTGCTTGCTGATTGGTTAAAGAAAACATCAATGTCGACAATACAACGCCCTGTCTAATAGGATTTTTTCAACGTAATTACTCTGCACATATGGTGGCAGTGCATAAGCGTCCTCAACCCCACCCAATCTCCTCTACTGCTCACTTGCCATCTTATTTCTCCAGTGGTGTTAACTAAAGCCCCCCGCTCCTCCAAAGAGCTTAATCCTGTGAATATGCTCATTTTTTTCATATACAATCACAACAATAACGCCAAAAAAAAATCCCCTCAGCCAAAAGCCTCATTGGCTGTTGCTATGGGGACACTTCTCTGGCTTTTGCTGCTAGCCGAGTTACACTGACCCAGTCTTGGCTGAGAGAGACGCATTGCAGCATTTCTGTGAGAGGGAGGGGAGGCTCGTACTGCATGGGAGTATGCACGCAGCTTCACATAGCACAGGAGGTGAAGCCGAGTGCCAAGGCAGCATCAGCAGCAGCAGCAGCAGCAGCAGCAGCAGTATTATAAATAAGCATGCAGGAGCTTCATCAGAGGATCTATATTTAGCCTGAAAGATGCTGTAAGCTCTTCTTTCATCTCGAAAATGTGAAGGAGCTGTCACAGGGTGTTTATCTCACCTATCCCCCACTGAAACAGAGAGAGAGAGAGGGAAAGAGAGGGAGAGAGAGAGGGGGGCAAGGACAACGACAGGTGAAGCACATAAATTAAGTACTCAGGAAGGGAAATGACATGCCTTAATATTCAGAGGTTGCATGTTAGGGTCAGAGAACTTAACATTCATAATAAAGTCACAGATATGCGAGGGACTGGAAGAGCTTGCCACTTTATAACAGCTTCACAAGCATCTGGTAGAGGCGTGAGAGGGGGGGAAACACGAGCCAATTTATGCAAACAAACAGCCAACAAGCCAACATCAGATCATCCGGCTGTTTAGTGAGTAAACACACTGTGGCCCCAGTTTATAGTCGCTGTTGTTTTTTTATCGCCACTTTCCCCGAAACACACCAACAGTGTGAGTTTGCCCAGCTGCTTATCAAACGAGTAGAGTGGAACTGGTGGTGGTTCAGTCTGTTTTTATTGAACCCAGGAGACAGTTTGAGTGTAAGAATAATAATATACAGCAGAGCAAAAGGCAAGTATGCAACATGAAGATTGTATTTTTGAATGAATTAGTGAAAAAATACCAAGGCCAGTTATTGAATTTCTGTCTTTTTCAGCTCGTTAATGAAGACTGAAGTCAATTGATTACTATGAGATCCTGGAAAATGAGCATTTTATTGATGTGGATGAAAACTATAAAATATATAATGCCAATTATAGCACTTTCTTGACTACTTTTACACGTCTTTATTCCGAACCAGCAGACCCGAAGGTGCATCTAATTAGCTCTCAATACATTTGGAGTCACATTCAGCCGCATTCATTCAAAGTCAGCAAACAGTGTGACAGTAATCCACTTTGATCGTTGGACCCCTGCAATTAATTTTGACGTGATATTTTCAAGGATGTATTACAGACTGAAGTTTAATTAATTACTATGAGATCCTGGAATATGAGCATTTTATTGATGTGGATGAAAACTATAAAACATTTACTGCCAATTTTAGCACTTTCTTGGCCACTTTAACACGTCTTTATTCCAACCAACTTTATAATTGGCTCTTGGTAAATTTCGAATCACATTTAGATGCATTCACTCAAAGTCAGCACACAATGTGACAGAAACCCACTTTGATCGTTGGACCCCTGCAATGAATTTTGACTCTTTTTTTGATGGTTTCAAGATGTATTCAATGGTGCACAGCTAATCTGCTTTGATTTCAGTTGTATACTCTGCTGTTGATGGTATGTGACAAGACGAATCTAAACATTTGATACCTATATTTAATGTCCATGTAACTTTTCTTACGTATTAGCAGTTTGTGAAGGTTTTTAGCGCTTGTTTGATGATTCAAGAACCACTTAAGTACACAGTGTTGACCAGTTTTTATCTTATGTTTAAAGATCAGTTTGTGATGCTTGAATTCCTACAATTGAAGGCGGTGGTTCCCAATCTGAAACATCAGGATCCCTCCAAGATAAATCTGAGGGATTATGAGAAGATTAACAAGATAGAAAAAAGGGGAAAATGTTTCTATGATAGAAAATGACGAAAACATGTGCATTTCTAGGTTTTTGGTCTTTTTTGTACCATAAGATAGTTTATATTTTTAGGCCTTTATCAATTGCTAAAAAACATCTGAGGTTAGAGATAATCACTTTTTTTTAATGTTCACAGTTCACAGGTATATACACCTTTTGGTTTCAGCTAGACTTGGCTTTTTTTAAGGTGTCAAAAGCTGAAAAGGTTAAGGATCCACCAATTAAGTGAGCAATAGTTCAGTAGTAAAAATGTCTCTTATATCACAGCTTTGACTTTCTTGATATTGTAAAAATACGCCAGTACTGCTCTAATGATAGGGATTATTTAAACCTGTTAAAGTGGAAATATTGCACACCACAGTGTGTTTCCAGGTGTGGAGCAGCACTCTGACAGGTGTGAAAAAGTAATATGAAACCTTTTGTGGCTCCAGATGGAGCTGTGTGAAATCTGATAAAGTGCTACAGGCTCTTTTATACAGGGATCCTACATTAGAGGTAAAGATCTCACATTGAGCTGTTTTTTTCTTTTTTTTAGACTGGATACACTGGAACAAACAAAGCCGATATAATGCTTTTACACATCATCCAGAGATGTGTCCTTAACTTTTATATATCCAATCAGAAGTAACGGCTTTCACTGTGAACCACACATATGATCCCAGAACAGTGTGGCAGAATAAAGGTGTAGCATTCCCACCTTGAACAGGATGTGTAAAAAAGCTGCAAGCCTGAAAATGAAAGAAATCGTGAGTGTGTGGAGTTCGTATGAAGTGAGGTTAGCTCCTCATCTCTACTGGAGGCTAGCAGCTCTTGCACCTTGCATTGTGGGTAATGTAGGCATCAGATTTTAACAAGGTAGACGATTATGTGTAATAAAAAATGACGATATCTCTGATTTAAACTGTACATCGTGAGACCGACAGTGTTACAGAAACAATGGTAAACTGGTGGGTTATATATATAATATAAATATATATAAAGAGAATTATTATGTTAAATCCTATCTGAGCTTTTAATAAGGCAAAAATTAGACATTTAGATATTAAAAGTGTTGCTTGGTATCATATTCAAAGCACGAGCCTCCTCAACACAGTATCTGCTAAGATAGCTTTATTTCAGACGGGGCTGACTGACCACACAGATGTGCCTTACATTAACAGTTCATCATGATCTCATCTCTTTTAAGTGCCTTAAACTGTTACGACGTGACATTAATCTGAGTACAGTCCTGACACCAGAGGAGGTACCTGAAAGACAAAGTGTACTTTACTGGAATTAAGATAAAAGGACCTTGACATCATCTCATAAAAATGGAGAACATTTTCTCTTCCATGCTGATGATGATAGATATTAAGTGTATGTCACGAGGGGAATGTTTTATAGCAGCGGGAACATTGGTCTGAGCTGAGGGACGGCTCCTAAACATCTGGACTAAAACACCTTTTTTGTAATCTTCAAGTGTAACGTTTGATTAAAAACTGCAAATTAAGCGTTTTCACGTAACACGACAGCTGCTACTATCTCTAAAATTGTACCAGAGGGAATAAAATCTTACTGTTGAATTATTGGACTAAAGCCGGGAGCCATTTAAAGTTTTATGCTACTGGTGCAAATACAAGACCTGATTCTTCAATTTCTTAGTTTGAGGAATAGAAATGTATTTTTTTCTACAAACCCTTTAAAAAATATGCTAAATGTTGCAATGTTAGAGTGTCTAATGTTACTTTAGTGCAAAAAGACACACAATAATTTGCCTACATGCAGTCAAATTTAGCTGTTTTCAGATTTCTTGATTTAATTCACAATTTAATAGGGTTCGATAGCATTTGAGCAAAAACATTATAATACTTTGAAATCTCTTATTGAATCTAATTAGGTTCAATATCAACATAGTTATAGGTATCTACATTTTTTTATTGCTGAATTACTACAAACAGACCAGGTTTGAGAAGCAGCCCAGTTGATGTTTAAAGCCTAAAAATAACCTAAAAAGAGTGTGTGAGATTTAGTGCCATCTAGTGGTGACGTTGCAGATTGCAACTAACTGAATACCAAATTTCACAGCCGTCAGGGTTGTTAAGATGAAATAGATGGTGACGCTAATTCTCCAGTCAGTGCCAATAAATCATTGCAGAAGAAGAGGACACATTGGGGTGACATCATTAAAAGAGCGACAATCAAAGCACAATCGATGGAAAACATGATGGAAATATGACATTTCTGTTTGTTTCATGTATTAATTTGATGAAAATGAATCTCCTGCAGCTATTTTTCGTGTCTTGACTGTTTAAGTTAAGTCACATGCTCCATTTTTTATGCACAAATTGAAAATGCAAATAAAAGCAAGGTGTATGGAGACGACCTATAGATTGAGTAATGTGACTGAGGATATAAAGTGACAAACAGATGGAGGGATGGGGGATGGGGGGTGGGGGGGGGGGAGACTCTCTAATCTCTATCTGCACCTTTGTGTTATGCCAAAACACGACCACTCAAATCACCCTAATATAAACGCTTTGCATGTCTGAGAAGCCAATTAACCGCCTCGCTCTTCTCATTCCTGTTTCACATCATTAACATGTCCAAGGACGATCTCCTGTTAAAGCCACTTCAGCTCCCACACTTCATTCAGATCCGTATCAAGGGAAACAAATGTTTTCGACAAATGCAGTCTGGGAGCCGCTGTGGCCCGAGCCTCTCAATCTGGCTGAATACCAAGGACTAATAATGGGAGTGCTAGTAGGATTGTGACCCTTTGTTTGTCTTGTTGGCTCTGAGGGGATAAAAGTGGCAGCAGAAACACACAAACAAACACACAGACACACACACACACACACACATGCAGGCTGTGTTTGGTGTATGAGACTGTCTCCTTAACAACTGGATGATGGATGGTCAGTGTTGCCTGTGGCTGATACGATGGAGGGAAGAGATGTGATTTCTCTACGCTGTAAAAGATTCAGTGTAATACATCCTGTTTATAATACGCCTGTAACACCACGTGAATCATATTTAATGCATGAGTTTTACAGAGCTCTACATCACCAGTGTAAAAATCTGATGTATATGATATCAGATACATGTAGTACACAGATAAACCACCAGGGGACCTTTTATTTGGATTTTTTTTTTACCAGTTTTTACCAGTTAAGGTAAGAAAAACATTCAAATAGTTACTGATACTTTAATAGAAATAGTTCCTCGATTGATGCAATGTTGAATTAGTAATATTTAGTAGCTTATTTGATGGTAAATTCCTGTTGAAAATGTGTTTATCAGATTAGATACAGCAGGTATAGAAGCTCATTTGCATTATTTCATGTTGTGGGTGATATGAGCTCTATGCAGAACCTTTAACCCTCCTGTTGCCCTTGAGTCAAGGAAGGAAGGGAGGAAGGATGGAAGGGAGGAAGAAGGAAGGAAAGGAGGAAGGAAGGGAGGAAGGATGGAAGGGAGGAAGACGGAAGGAAAGGAGGAAGGAAGGGAGGAAGGATGGAAGGGAGGAAGAAGGAAGGGAAGAGAGGAAAGAAGGAAGAGAGGAAGGTAGGGGGGAAGGAAAGAAATAGAGAAGGAGGGAGGGAGGAAAGAAGGAAGGGAGGAAGGAAAGGAAGGAAGGAAAGATGGAAGGCAGGAAGGAAGGAGGGAGGAAAGGAAGGAGGGAGGGAGGAAGGAAAAGAAGGAAGGACGGAATGAAAGAAGGGGGAGGGAGGGAGGAAGGACAGAAGGAAGGAAGAAAGGGGGATGGAGGAAGGAAAGAAGGAAGGAAGGAAGGAACAGTCAAAACAGACGGGGTCAATTTGACCCGGGAGGACGACACAAAGGTTAAGGGCTTAAAAATGTTATATTCTGTATCTTATTGTTTGTTTTTGAAAGAAAAACTAAAATACTAAACATCTAGTAGATGGTGATATGAGCTCTATGCAGAACCTTTAAGGGTTTAAAAATGTTATATTCAATCCAGATGCATCAAATATGATACAACACAAAACTCATATATGCAAATGGTGTTTCAAATAATCCGAATTTTCTTGCAATAATTTGCAATGGTTCAGGCTTAACAGGGTTAATGTCCATGTGTAAAGGAGCTAATAAACCTTAAAGAATTATACATAATATCTTTGAAAGAACAGTCCTCAACTCAAGTTTATAGTTTTTGTTTCCCCTCAGCGCTCTCAGATGTATGAATCTCATCAGACCATGAACTCAACATTAACCATAATGAGAAGATGAGATGGCTCAGTCAGCAGTCACAGTGAGGATTTTATGTGATTTCATGTATCACACAGTACGGATAATAAAGTTATTATGTTGTTTTAGGAAATGCAGGGAAGGCCACATGGTGCCAGTCAGTACATGGATCCATTCAAATCTACACAGAGAGGCTTATGAATCAATGCAAGTTGTTATATTTCATTATTTTTCATGTTAAAGTTCATATATTAAGGATTATTTGATGAAAATGCATCAAAGTATATTTAAGGTAGTTCGTGCTTTTGCCAAATCTAATGCAAGACTTTTTTATTATCCTGCTGTTTTTATTCCACTCTCAGTTACATTTTGACTCTTTTCTTCATTTTAACTGGAGTTTAGCTTCCTGTTCAATCTACGTCTCTTAAAACACTAAATTAGTAGAAACACACGTGTCTCTACATCGTGTCTTTTATCAGAATGAGATGAGTGCAGCTGAGCTTTTTTTCTCTCTCTCTCTCTATACGCTCCAACATGAAAGTGAGATGTCTAATAGTGAGGAGGTGTTTTATAAGCATTAAGGAATACATCGAAAGCAGAGCGTGCCTACACACTTGTGCCTCTGCCTGGTGCATGATGGGAGATGATTTGCAGCCGCTATCATCCGAGCTGGCAGCGACACATTTCCTGCCCACTCACTGTCGAGCTGCTGCCACGGTTTCATGTGCTGATATGCCACCTGAGGCCGAGGGAGATGTTAACCGTGTGTGTGTGTGTGTGTGTGTGTCTTCATTTACGAAGCTCACTGGAAAAGTAGATCATGATCCATATATGTCACTCCACAATGGCGTGACCCTCCTACGGCTTAACCACCCGCAGTTAAAAATAAAACAGGAAGATGTTGCCTGTGGTGTTTCAGTATTTCCACCGCTAAGAAAACATTATACACTAGAAGGCAGAAGCACTGACTCTGGACACATACAACCATATCCTACTGTGAAAATGTTAAATGGGTCAGTGACAAATAAGAGTTGGCAGGATGAGAAATTCAAAAATATCTTTAAAATTGTCTTTAAAAGCAGCATCAGGTTTGTTTAAATGAACATTTTGTATTTTTTTTGGTTTTATATCATTTGAAATGACATTTGCATCATTTTTTAACCAAAAGTAAGACTGAATGCTCCTGAAAATGTCAAATGGTGTAACCACAAAAGAATGATACATATTACATATTTTATCCATCTAGAGAGAAAGAAAGAAATAACAAGGAGGAAGAGAATGAGGAGAAAGAAATAAAGAAAGAAGGCAAGAAAGAAAGAGAAGAAAGAAAGAAAGAACAAGAAGTAGGAGGAAAGAAAGAAGGCAAGAAAGAAAGAAAGAAAGAAAGAGGAGAAAGAAAGAGGAGAAAGAAAGAAAGAACAATAAGTAGGAGGAAAGAAAGAAAGAAAGGTGTAACCACAAAAGAATGATAAACATTATATATTTTATCACCTACAGTGTATTTAAGTGGACTTATACTAATAATTTCTTCAAATGTTTCCTGATCTCCATGGTTACCAGATGGAATGTAATATTTAGAACAATTGTATTCCATTACCTTTATTTAATATAAAGTTATAATGTAAGATCATGCCAAACTAGTTGATATGGTGTTTTATTGACAATTTACTGTTTTTAAGCAAGTTGAATTATTTGGTACAAAGTTTTTATGGTTACACCACTTAGACATTTTTGCCTTAATCCTCTAATATATTCTCTCAAAATGGATTAAAAGCAGAAATTTGATGCTGGGTCCACAAAAAAAGAATGTGTGCAAGTTATTCATACGTTTATTTTCAACCTTCAGCTGCAACATATTTCTCAGTTTAGGTTTTAACTCGGATCACCGGCTTCGGATGTTCTCTGTGGATTGAATCAGTGTTATCAGCCTCATCGGTGTAATGAACAGCTGGAGAAGAGGCTGAGTTTATAAAAACATTTGGCTACAGAAGCTCTGAAGAACAAACTAATTAATTTTGTCTGGCAGGTTGACGCTCGCTCAGTATCCAGCTGGCAGCAGGTTCTGTTTATAACCTGTAAGCAGCTTCGATTTGGTAACATGATAACTGATACTGTTCCTTTATTATTAATATTAAAGCAATGAGTTGGCCTCGTTATGACAGGTCAGAGTCATTCAGAGGCCTGTTAAGCTCAGCAGGGAACGCTGAATGTGAATATAATGAGTCGTTGTTATCTGCAGTGTTGAGTCGTGCAGGAGTGAACCACACATATGAAAAGTGATAATAATTACTGTCAGTTTTTTTTCCCCGGAGCTGTTCAGCCACCAGCAGCAGGTTTCAGCTGGTTTTCACTTTAATATTCGGTTTCTATAGCAACCCCTACCGGCACAGATCTACAGCAGTTCACCTGCCATTGCTATGTCCACCATTTTGTTGTCAGATGTGTGACTCAGCACATATTGACACACAATGTTTTATCTCCTCCATAAATTCCCCTTGTTGGAGCATTAAAGTGTCTGCAGGTGTTCTTTATATAACAGCTGTTATCTGATTTTTTAATTTATGATTTAAAACTCAATCACAACGCTCCTCCACAGCAGAGGAAACAACATTTTCACCTGGAAAACTCATATAGAGTTATAAAAAACAATCTTCTTACGTAGATGAACACAGAAAAAGAGATGCTTAAATGCTTCACTCGTTGTCTTCTTAAATGATGGGTACAATTTTTCGAAGTCTGTTTTAAAACATCAGTGAGGAGCCGAAATGAACATTAAAGCTGTTTTTCTTGCTGTAATGATTCCTCCTGTTCATACTGACCATTAGAAGATCCCTTCATAATATTTACAATGGAAGTGATGGAGGACTAAATCCACAGTCCTCCTTCTGTGCTAAAAAAATGTAATTAAAAGTTGATCTGAAGCTAATATGAAGCTTCAGTCGTCCAAATGAGTCAAATCTTCATCTTCTATGTTCCAACGTTACAGTGTTTTTAGTGCCAAAGTCTTTTTGTTACTATACTTCCACCACAGCTCAACAGGAAACACTAAGAGGGAATCTGATGCTAAAAAGACTGTAAATGTGGCAGATATCCATAGACTTGATATGACTAACTCAGACTGCTGAAGCAACACCTCGACTCTCCGGAGACATATGCAGCTCTGCTTTCAACACCATGAAATTCCAGAAATCCTCTCCTCCAAACTCTCCCGGCCATCTGTCGGCTTCCTCTCTGGTGGGGAAACAGCAGGTGAGGCTGGGGGAAGTCTCTTTTGGTATTCAGCTATGCACTGGTGCACCCCTAAAGATATATGTCCTCTCTCCGCAGCTCCTCTCCTTCTACACCGACGGCTGCACCCTGCTGTTAAAGTCCTGAAGTTTACAGGTGAAGCGACGGCCTTCTGTATAATATCTGCAAGAGGTTGAATGGCTGGTGCTCCAGTGCAACAAATTTATCCAACCTATTCCTAAAAAAAGGTTGTTTATGCCCTCTGGCTCTGAGCCCACCAGCGTGAAGACCACAGATGGCCCATTGAAGCGAGCTCTGTGATTAAACTTAGTAGCTAAACAAGCTCAGGACTGCGGGGGTTTCCGTGGACTTTAGGAGACACTCCTTTAGCACTGCTCTCCCTCATGATATCCAACATCCTTTGTGTCAACCGTGGAGACCTTCAAGTGTCAGGGAGCTACCATTTCATCCACTCCACCCTCTAAAAAAGGGCACAGTAGAGGATCATAGACTGTATATAAAATGGACGTAACATTGGTGACGTCACCCATTGGTTTGTGGACTGCTGCTTGGAAGCGAATAGTTTCGGATCTGAGCAGCGCCATCTTGAACATTTCAGGTGCATGCTGGGTAAAAAAGAAACACGGATTCTACTTATATGGGCATCAGGAGGGGCAAGAGGCGCCCTCCTGAACCTCTGAACCAATCAACCTGTCAATCACGACGTAGCCACGCCCTAATGCATACCCTGCTTTATCGTCACATATAAAATCAGGGAGGCCAAAATGTCCCAAATGAACATCATACTGCATTGAAGAAGGCTTTAAACTAGCGATTGAGACCATAAACACATTTTGAAAACGTTTACTGAGGTTAGAAATCAAGTGAGAAGTTGGTGAATTCTCCATTGACTTGTATAGAGACGGAAGTCCTTTTGACACCAAAACGGTCGCCCCCTGGTGGCCTTTTGATAGAATGCAGTTTTAAGTTACTTCCGCGTTCGCATCATTTCAGAGGACCAGAACTCCCCGCATGTAGAGGATGCACTTTATGTGGCAACTGGGGAAGATCAGTATCATCTGCTATGCAATCACTACTTGTGGTTCTTCAGTTTTTACAACTTTGCTTCACATCTACAAATACTGCATCCTACAAGTACTCACACATCACTATTTCATTCCCATATATGATGCACGTTGTTGTTTGCAGTATCACACACATATGCACTTTATGTATATCGTTATGAGCAAAGTCTCATATCCCGAAAACGACACCTTTCCCGATATATATATCACATTTTAATTCATTGAGTTGGTCCGTGCACCCACACCCAACCATTGTCTGTCCATCCTTTGGGTGAATTAAATTAAATTAAATTAAATTACTCTTCTTGGATTTTGACTTCCAAAGCTTTTATTGCACTTAATTTAATGGCTTGACTTGATTTAATGGATAATTTAACAATGTAATCCACACAAAAGACGGATAGACTCCAAATGATGAGAAATACACTACTGTACAGAGAGTGATTTGTGTCACAATGATATGAACGATGTAACGATTTTTGTCTGGTCACACAATGACTTATTATGATTAAAGGACAAGTTCACAAATTTTCCACTCTCTTAAAACAACAATCAGGAGCCAAAATGATTACTTAAAGCTGTTTTTCTTGCTGTAATCATTCCTCCTGTTCATACTGACCATTAGAAAATCTTTTCATAATGCACTTACAATGTAAATGATGGAGGACAAAATACACAAATGATGAAAAATACTGCTGTTCAGAGTGTTATTTGTGTCATATCGATATAAACAATATAACGATTTTCTCTGGTCACATGATATATATCGTCATATAGCACAGCTCTAAGTGTTTGTCTTCTACATAATCTATATGTTGCTGGAACTAAATTATTTATGTGTGTTTTAACCCTCCTGTTGTCTGCCTATCAACCTGCAACTTTTGTCTTCCCACGTCAAAATTGAGCCGGTTTGGTTTAACTTTTTATATATAAAGCATAAAGTTTACATTATCACCCAATTCTGTGTTAGACCTTTTTAATCAACTTCATGCTAACTCATTACCACAGGTTTTACACATGTTTTTGGAAATTATGGTCAATAGGTTTCATTTAACCCTCCTGTTGTCCTCGAGTCAAGGAAGGAAGGGAGGAAGAAGGAAGGAAAGGAGGGAGGAAGGAAGGAGGGAAGGAAGGAAGGAAGTGAAAGGAGGGAGGAAGGAAGGATGGAAGGGAGGAAGAAGGAAGGAAAGGAGGAAGGAAGGGAGGAAGAAGGAAGGAAACGAGGAAGGAAGGAAGGAAGGAAGGAAGGAATAGAGGAAGAAGGGAGGAAGAAGGAAGGAAGGAGAAAGGGAGGGAGGAAGGAAGCAGGAAGTAAAGGAGGGAGGAAGGAAGGAGGGAGGGAAGGAAGGAAGGAAGGAAAGGAGGGAGGAAGGAAGGATGGAAGTGAGGAAGGAAGAAGGAAGGAAGGATGGAAGGGAGGAAGAAGGAAGGAAAGGAGGAAGGAAGGGAGGAAGAAGGAAGGAAAAGAGGGAGGGAGGAATGAAGGACAGAAAGAAGGAAGGAGGGAAGGAGGAGGGAGGGAGGGAGGAAGGAATGAAGGAAGGGAGGAAAGAGAGAGGAAGGAAAGAAATAGAGAAGGAGGGAGGGAGGAAGGACAGATGGAAGGAAGGAAGGGAGGAAAGAAGGATCATTCAAAACAGAAGGGGTCAATTTGACCCGGGAGGACGACACAAAGGTTAAATGATATTATACCTCATTTTTGAGGTTGCGCCTGTTGTCCTCCTGGGTCAAAATTGACCCAACACTTGGCAAATAAATCTGATTCTGATATATTTATAGCTTCTTGAGTAGTTACTTTTTTGTGCCAACTGCGGGAAGATGTTATAAACCAACTATGTGTAACTGAGGCAGAGGTGATGTTTCTTCTTTAAGAGCAGTGTGATTGATAGATACTTCGGTAAATCTCCGCTCTGTCCTGACTGCTCAATTAACTCCTCTTCCATCAGTCTGTTCGGAGCGAATAAACGAGCGCCTTGCACACAGACCCGATACTGTTCACAACACCATATTAAACATTAAAGTGAATCATGACTGCAAGCAACAGGGACCGAGGGATAAAACGCACGTTTCCTCGGAGGGATATAACTGTGAGAAGCAGGTGATTTGTACCTGCTGCTTTCAGTGTCAGGTGTATTAACACTGACGTAGTGTGCAGGTGAGTCTTCAGGGAAATTAAAAGGGTTGAATTAGAGCCTGTGGAGCAGCAGCAGGCTTCGTGATATGAAATACTACTTCCTCAGTGTACAGCTGCTGCAACAAAGGAAGTCATTTTTATAGATACTGTATATGGCTGAATGAAGATGAATGAATGAATTGTTCACTTAGATTTTGTACCTGTGTTTCAAAATCATATATTTTAGGCTGAATAAGCTGAATGCTCAAATCCAAAACCTGTTGCCTCCCTTAACCCTCCTGTTGTCCTCGAGTCAAGGAAGGAAGGGAGGGAAGAAGGAAGGATGTAATGGAGGGAAATGGAAGGAAAGGAGGGAGGAAGGAAGGATGGAGGGGAGGAAGGAAGGAAGGAAGGGAAGGAGGGAGGAAGGGAGGAAAGGAAAGAAGGAAGGAAGGGAGGAAAGAAGGAAGGTAGGAGGGAGGGAGGAAGAAGGAAGGATAGGAGGGAGGAAGGAAGAAGTAAGGAAAGGAGGGAAGGAAGGAAAGGGGGAGGAAGGAAGGGAGGAAAGGAAGGACGAAAGGAAATAAGGAAGGGAGGAAGGAAGGAAAGGAAGGAAGGAAGGACGGAGGAAAGAAGGAAGGAAGGAATGTAGGAGGGAGGGAGGGAGAAAGAAAAAGAGGAAGGGAGGAAGGAAGGAAATAAGGACAGAGGAAAGAAGGAAGGGAGGAAGGTAGGGGGGAGGAAAGAAAGAGAGAAGGAGGGAGGAAGGAAAGGAAGGAAGGAAGGAAGGAGGGAAGGAAAGAAGGAAGGGAGGAAAGAAAGAGAGAAGGAGGGAGGGAGGAAGGACAGACGGAAGGAAGGAAGGGAGGAAAGAAGGAACAGTCAAAACAGACGGGGTCGGACGACACAAAGGTTAAGACAGTGAAATATGATCCAGGAATTTCAGTTTAAGTAGTTTTTACGTTTAATTTATGCAACTCACATGTAATTTGGAGGTTTATTACACACTAAAAACACTGTGCAGATGTTTATCACACAAAGAGAACAACAGAATACGTGCTACTGGAGGCCCAAACAGTTTATACTGACATTTAAAGGACAGATGCCATCTAGCAGCCAGCGTAATTATGACCGGAGCAAACACGGAAATGACGATGATGTCAATATATAGCGACAAATTACACACATGGAGGAGGTCACTGGACTTTGCAAGAGGAGACAGCTGTTCATTTCCTGTTTCCAACCACAAGTCTTTTTCAATAGCAGGGCTATGATTGGTCCCTAATATTACACCTCGTGGTTATTACTGTAGCCATGATGATGATGAAGGTGGCTTAACTTTAAATAGTAACTTCAATCCAAACCACATGTTTCTCTAACCTTAACAAAGTGATTATTTTAACCCAAACAACGATCTTTCCCTACATCTAACTAAAGTGGTTTTGGTGTTTAAACCTAACCAGACTTTAACCCAACTGTTGTCACATCTTAAAACATAATTAGAGTTTCATAGAGTCTGTAACAGGTTTGGAAAAGCACAGACAGGGGATGTTGTCCCTCTGATTACTGATGAAAGGGGCGACCAATTAGAAAATGCTGCAAAAGACATGTTGTTTAATTCAGAGGACTTGTTGCTCTGGAAAGTTTTCATGGTAATTTATCATTATATAGTCTATGTCAGGGGTGTTAAACTCATTTTAGTTCAAGGGTTGTATGGGCTGTATGTCCCAATATGATCTCAAGTGGGCTGGACCACTGAAACCATTGCATTTTACCCAGGCGGGGGGTTCTGGTCCTCGTGGAAGTAACTTAAAACTGCATTCTATCAAAAGGCCACCAGGGGGCGACCGTTTTGGTGTCAAAAGGACTTCCGTCTCTATACAAGTCAATGGAGAACTCACCAACTTCTCACTTTATTTCTAACCTCAGTAAACGTTTTCAAAATGTGTTTATGGTCTCAATCGCTAGTTTAAAGCCTTCTTCAATGCAGTATGATGTTCATTTGGGACATTTTGGCCTCCCTGATTTTATATTTGACAATAAAGCAGGGTATGCATTAGGGTGTGGCTACGTGGTGATTGACAGGTTGATTGGTTCACAGGTTCAGGAGGTTCATGCTCCTCCTGATGCCCATATAAGTAGAATCCGTGGGGGTTTTTTACCCGGCATGCACCGGAAATTTTCAAGATGGCGCTGCTCAGATCCGAAACTATTCGCTTCCAAGCAGCAGTCCACAAACCAATGGGTGACGTCACGGATGTTACGTCCATTTTATATACAGTCTATGATTTTACCCTACAAGTAAAATATATATAATATATATACAGTACCAGTCAAAAGTTTGGACACACCTTCCCATTCACTTCAATGAGAAAGTGTGTCCAAACATTTGACTGGTACTGTATATCATAACTTTCCTATAGTAAACTATTTATAAGAGCAATTTCAACAATATTATGTCTCAGTTTTTTCCCGATTATTTTGCACAGAAGCTGCTGATTGACATTTCACACAATGTTCAATATAAATGGTTTAAATATGAAAAACCTCTGAAGCAGCAGAAAAATTGGACATATAATTTTCATACTTTGCAAAGTTAGGTCTATGTCAATGATTATTATGTTAAGAGTAGAACATGCTGTTTACTTTCTAACCTATTATACTTAATTTAATCCTTTCATGCATAGTGGTCACTACAGTGGGCAGCTATTTAAAAGCTGTTTTCTCGTACATATGCACGATGATTTTGATGGATTTAGATGCATAGTTGCACTTCAGCCAACACAGTGGACACTATTGCATCATGTTTAACGTTTTTAAGTTGTAAGTTCAACATGTTTTCCATCTGCATCTCCATTGTCTCACTGGAATGAATCAGGTTGTGTTTTATGATTAGCTCTAATGTCTGTCTGAATGTGTCCTACAGCAACCTTCAGTAAAAGTCATCAAACTTGGACTCGGTCCTGAATAGCCGCCCTCAGTCCAATCATTTTCCATCACGATGTTCGCTGTCCATTAGCAAATTGAGGGTGAAAAGGTTCTGAAAGCAATTTAAAAGGCAATAAAGCCCTCAAACCTACAAAACCTTCAAAATAAGTTACGTCAACCATTTTGGATGAATTCAGCAACTGTTTTTTTTTTAATAGTTTAAATGGATTTTATTTTAAATTGATGTATAATTAAACTCTAATTTCATGCAGCAGCCACTGAAGCTCATGTTTTTTGTAGGTTTTTGTGCCACTAATTTGTCCATTTTAATCAAATTCAACCTTCATTTTAAATATTTATACTAAGGCTGGACAATAAATCAATATTATATCAATATCGTAGGAGGGAAGGAAGGAAAAGAAGACAGGAAGGAAAGAAAGATGGAAGGAAGGAAGGAAGGAAGGAAAAACGAACGGAAAGACAGAAGAAAGGAAAAGAAGGAAGGAAGGAAGGTAGGAAGGAGGGAGGAAAAAAGCAAGGAAGGAGGGGGGGAGGGAGGGAGAAAGGAAAAGATGAAGGGAGGAAGGAAGGAAAGAAGGACAGAAGAAAAAAGGAAAGGATGAAGGAAGACAGGAGGGAGGAAGGAAGGAAAGAGAGAAGGGAGGAAAGAGAGAAGGAGGGAGGTAGGAAGGACAGACAGATGGAAGGAAGGGAGGAGGGAGAAAGGAAAAGAGGAAGGGAGGAAAGAAGAAACAGCCAAAACAGACGGGGTCAATTTGACCCGGGAGGACGACAAGGGGTTAAAGGCTGCATTACAGCAAATTAATGTAATTTTCTTAACTTAACAGACTGTTCTATAATCTGCCTTTATCCACTTACTCATTATATCCAGATTACTGATTATCATTCATCAAAAATCTCATTGCATTAATATTTTGTGAAAGCAGCGACTGTCCTCACTACAGTATTTGAGGTATTTGGTCAAAAACATCATGCATGATATAACCCAGCCCTGATTTATACTAACATGTTTAGTTTTTACCATTATTTTCTCTTAAGCCACAGAAAATGTTAAGTATGTAACATAATTAATCAGTCTTAATGGGAAACCTTGACAGCAAACAGTCTTAATTAAATGAGCATTAATGCCGTGCTTTGTTAGAGAAGGAGCACACTGGACAATCTGACAGTGATCCATCAAACGGTGGTCTGTGTGTTAAATGGGAACACACAAAAAAAGCACCGGTGTGAAAAGATACAGATCAGAGTGTAATTACATCTAGCACAAACTGACCTGGTCTCTGTGAAAGCTTCGTTCCCCCCTCTTCCTCCTCCTCTGAATATATTCTAACACTATAAAAAAACAAGGCTAGAAGATAGAAGTTCAGTGTCTGTTTTTCCTTCCATATTGTTTTTATGGACATTTTTTAATTTGTGCATGAACAAATCTGAGTGGAAACATGCCCCCAAAATAATTGGTGCATAGAAAAAAATTGCAATTAAGCATGTGAGGAAAATGGCGATGAGGAGACTGTGACGTTCCTCATATTAACACATGAAGCAAACAGAAGTTATATATTGGCGCTTTTCCACTATACAGTTCTAGCACTACTCGGCTCGACTCGACTCTGTTTGGTACCAGGAACGACGTTTTCCATTACTTCATAGTTCCTCCTCAACGTGGGCGGGGTCGTCAAAACTAAACTGCCGTGACTTTGTTTTATATACGCGACACAAACACATAAACAACGGAGGACATGGAGGCGATTGTGTACTTGCTGCTGTATGAGACTTTCTGTAACACACAAAGCAAGAGAAGAGAAACAAATCTCTGTAACGCTGTTGCCGGTATTTAAAAATGTGTGGGATGGCTCATGACCATAGACTGTATATTAGAAATGGACGTAACATCCGTGACGTCACCCATTGGTTTGTGGACTGCTGCTTGGAAGCGAATAGTTTCGGATCTGAGCAGCGCCATCTTGAAAATTTCAGGTGCATGCTGGGAAAAATAAAAACACGGATTCTACTTATATGGGCATCAGGAGGAGCATGAGGCGCCCTCCTGAACCTGTGAACCAATCAACCTGTCAATCACGACGTAGCCACGCCCTAATGCATACCCTGCTTTATCGTCAAATATAAAATCAGGGAGGCCAAAATACAAAATGAACATCATACTGCATTGAAGAAGGCTTTAAACTAGCGATTGAGACCATAAACACATTTTGAAAACGTTTACTGAGGTTAGAAATCAAGTGAGAAGTTGGTGAATTCTCCATTGACTTGTATAGAGACGGAAGTCCTTTTGACACCAAAACGGTCGCCCCCTGGTGGCCTTTTGATAGAATGCAGTTTTAAGTTACTTCCGCGTTGGCCTCATTTCAGAGGACCGGAACTCCCCGCCTGGTTTGCACTGTGGGAGGAAAAACAGGAGCACCGAGAGAAACGTCATGCATGAGAAGGACGAGCAAATAAAGAAGCGAATCCGACGGCAGATTCAACCCTACTTTCTGCGAGGAGACGCTCCTAACCTGATTCATTTTGTTATATCTCAAAATGTCACACAGTGGAGCCATAAGATGAGTCTATTTCACCTTTTTTACTGTCACACCTGCTGATATAAAATCTCACCCCAGGTATCTATGAAACAGAGCTCGTTAGCAGCGACAGAAACCATCTTCTCACCTAGAGAGGAACAGCCTGATCATGTTTAAAATATTCCTCCATTTTAAAGCAGTGGTCTATTACTCACTACAGCATGTGTTGTATATATATTACTGTATTTATTTATAGTTCCATTAAAGAATAAAGCTTGGGTGCTGGTCTGTATTTTTCCTTATTGACAGCTAATTAAATGAAAACACCAAAACCAATCATGTCTTTTTCCATCTTGTGAAACTTTCTAACTCTCCTGCTCCGTCTGTGGCTCTCAACATAAAGCCAGTTGGTTCCACTGACGTAATAAATCTTTAAAAAATGGGTCACAAAAATATAGTTAAATTAAAAAAAAAGAGCTGGACACTGAAGTCTTTAGTAAACATTCAAGAGTGCATTTTTAGGGACTATTTTCAGCTGTCTGTTTTGACTGTTCCTTCTTTCCTCCCGTCCTTCCTTCCGTCTGTCCTTTCTCCATCCCCCTTTCTTCCTTCCTTCTGTCCTTCCTGCCTCCCTCCCTCCTTCTTTCCTTCCCTCCTCCCTTCCTCCTTCTTTCCTTCCGTCTTCCCTTCCTCCCTCCCTCCTTCTCTCTGTCTTTCCTCCCTTCCTCCCTCCCTCCTTCTTTCCTTCCCTCCCTTCCTCCTGCTTTCCTTCCCTCCTCCCTCCCTCCTTCTCTCTTTCTTTCCTCCCCCCTACCTTCCTTCCTTCCTTCCTTCTTTCCTTTCCTCACTCCCTTCCTCCCTCATTTCCTTCCTTCCTCCCTTCCTTTCGTCCTTTCCTTCCTTCTTTCTTCCTCCCTTCTCCCTCCCTCCTTTCCTTCCCTCCTCCCTTCCTTCTTTTTTCCTCCCCTCCTTCCTTGACTCGAGGACAACAGGAGGGTTAAAGGTAGTACAAATAAGAAAGCGGTGTTTTCCTCAAAGCTCTCTGAGCCTCGTCTTCGATGGATTTCTGCAGTATGATGTTTGGATATGGAGGTAAAGATGTCCTCGTCCAGTACTAAGCGGAGTATTTCAGGGTGGATTTGACTTTAAGCAGGTCTGTGCTGATGTCGAGTATAACACCAGCCACACCTCTACCGGAAGAAACCACAGCACACACACACACACACACACACACACACACACACACACACACACACACACACACACACACACACACACACACACACAAACACACACACACACCACTGTCTCTGTTGCAGTGCAATCCAGTGTAACCACGCTCCACCATGCACGATCCCGCTGAGCTAAGCACTCTGCCTTACCCACCCTGAGGCATCGTGGGAGTTCACACATACACACACACACACACACACACACACACACACTACAGGAAGGGTTGAGGGGGTTTACTGTGGAGGAGCAGGCAGGGTGAATGGGTTCGTCTACAGGAGATATTCTGATATAATACAACAATATTATTATAACAAGATGGCGGATGATGACCCCCGAGCCGCTCCGTCTCTGCCCCCCCCCCCCCCCCCCCCGAAACATGTGTGTGTACCAAATCCTTCAGTCAGTGTGAAAGATGAAGCCAGCTCAAGGACATCTCAATGACAGCTTCCAGCGATGGGCGGATGCAGTAATTATAACGAACCACCTGTTTAAAGCTGCTGCGACGATCAATCGATTCATTGATCCGTCGATTTGAAGAAAAGAAAAAATTAATCTGCAACTATATTTGATTTGGAAAATTAAATAAAGGTTCGAGTCATTTTTAAAAGCAACATTTGATGGATTCAGATTCTTAAATGCGATTAAATTGTTCATTTAAATGATGGTTGGTTGAATATTTTGGGGTTTTCCGCTGTATGTCAGACAGAATAAAACCTATCACCTACTTTTCCAGACTAAACAATTAACTGATTAACTGAAAACATGATTAATTGCAGCTCTACACGAGTTAACTGGTTACAACATCTGTAGGGCTGCAACTAATGATTATTTATGCTTCCCTCCTACCTTCCTTCCTTCCTTCTTTCCTTCGTCCTTCCTTTCCTTCCTCCTTTCCTTTCCTCCCTCCCTTTCTTCCTCCCTCCTACCCTCCTTCCTTCCTTCTTTCCTTCCTCCCGCCCTCCTTCCCTCCTACCGTCCTTCCTTCTTTCCTTTGTCCTTCCTTTCCTTCCTCCCTTCCTTCTTTCCTTTCCTCCCTCCCTTTCTTCCTCCCTCCTACCCTCCTTCCTTCCTTCTTTCCTTCCTCCCGCCCTCCTTCCCTCCTACCGTCCTTCCTTCTTTCCTTCGTCCTTCCTTTCCTTCCTCCCTTCCTTCTTTCCTTTCCTCCCTCCCTTTCTTCCTCCCTCCTACCCTCCTTCCTTCCTTCTTTCCTTCCTCCCGCCCTTCTTCCCTCTTACCTTCCTCCCTTCCTTCTTTCCTTTCCTCCCTCCGTCCATTAGTCGATTCATCTTTGTAGTCTTGTGAAAAATTGTGAAAATGATGTTATCAAATGTCTCTCTTTGTGCAACCTGATACAGTGGAGCTATTTTCATAATCACATGATGGTTCGAGTCATTTTTAAAGCAACATTTGATGGATCCAGGTTCTTAAATGTGAGTATTTACTCATTTAATTTATGGTTAAATGAATATATTTGGGTTTTGCACTGTATGTCAGACATAATAAGATCTTCAGAGATAGGTCACCTCATACTCTGGGATCATTTGATTTACATTGTTCACTTTTATAGACTAAATAATGGTCGATTAATTAAGAAAAACAAAGCAGATTAATCCATTATGTAAATAATCATCATCATATGTAAGGCTACAACTAATGGTTATTTATGCTTGGTCCATTAGACGATTCATCTTTGCAGTCTTGTGACAACGGATCAGTTTCTCAGACTCTAAAGTGATGTCATTAAATTTCTCTCTTTGTGCGACCTGATACAGTAGAATTGATTAATCGATTAGTCGACTGACGGAAAATCAATCAGCCACACAAGTAAAAAAAGCCAAACATTTTCCAGTTACAGTAAAGCTCCTCAAATTGCTGCTTTTCTTTGTCTCATGTGACAGTAATAGATAGAAATAAGTATCCTCTGTGAAACGTTTGATACTTTTCACTCATTTCTGACATTTTACGGATTAAAAAAATCAAAGATATATTTGTTAGTTGGTAAAATAACAGTCCAAAACTCAGTGGTATTAAACTACAAATCATATAAAGCTGAAAAAAAGCATGAACAGCTTATTAATCAATATGACTATAAATCAATAATCTAAATTGACGTCCTTTATTTGAATTAAATGACTTCTTTCAGCACTGAATATAAATAAAATGTAACATCTCACACATACAGTACGTTCACCTCATTTATGAACCGGCTGTGAGTTAGACTTCTATTTTTAGACCTTTTTTCTTGTCTAGTCTGTTGCATAAGTTTTCGGGTTATTTGGGGGAGTGCAGGCTAATCCACGTCCCTACACAGTCCTCGCATGAGTGAACACGCTGCCCTGCTGTGTCCTGAACACACCACAGACTCAGCTTCACTATCAGCCAGTCTCAGCTGTTGCCTTCAGGTCAGAAGATGCACAGTTTTTTTTGTTTTTTCCCTCTCTCTCTCTCTCTCTCTCTCTCCCTCTCTCTCTCTCTCTCTCTCATTATAAATCAGGTCACCCAAATTTACTGAACTGAATTGAGAGCAGCTCCGATGACAAATGATCATTAACTGCGGGTCAAAAACGTGAACAGTGAGTCAGACGGAGGCTGTTTACTTACACTGTGGCAGATAAGACAGACAGAGAGAGAGAGAGAGAGAGAGAGAGAGAAAGAGAGAGAGAGAGAAAGAGAGAGAGAGAGAGGCTTCAGGGCCTGCACTACTCTGACTCCAACACTGTAAACTGCACTATCATCCTCTCTTATAATGTAAAATAGAGTTAACCATTACCCGAGAGGGCTGTAGCTACAGTAAAGATCAACAAGGTCATGACTTTAAGTGTGGTTTTTAGATATTTTGCAGGGTTTAAACAACGTCAGTGATGAGGATTTATGCAACAAATTCACATTATTACGCACATTTAGTTTATTTTAAGGCAAATTCTGATCTTTTGTGGGGTTTTATTAATAGATTTGACTGTTTTAAAGCCAGAATTAATATAATATCAACAGGAAGTATGTGAAAAAGGGGAGCATGGAGGTCAGATTTAAAGAAAATATACATTTAAATGTCATTTTTTATAGTGTGCTATGTTTGTTGCTATGTTTGTGCTGGTGGCTACAGCTCTGATACTAGAAAATACACACTGCTCTAAAATGCACCATCTACTGTTTGCATGCTGTTAATCTGCAAAAACTGTTAGTGGAATAAATGAGACATAATAGGCCTTATAGTCATAGTAAAGTAACAGCTACTGCATCCAATCAAATGGTTGTTGTTTTTTTTACTTACATCATATTTTTGTGTAGTAGTCCACGGTGTCAGAAAAAAACAAAAAAACAGCACAATCCTCACATTTACTGTCAGATTCCTCCAGTGACTTCGACCATCTGCATGCAGTCAAACGCTCCAGATTAACGATGCAGTGATCATAAATAACATTTAAAAAAAAAAAAAAAAACACACAAGCTTGCCGAGCCTGATCACACCACCAGTCCACCACACATCATCTCCACCTGTTTTTTTTTTAATGCTTTTTAACCGAAAAGAAGCGCAGATTTTTTTTTTCTTTCCACCGGATTGTGAAGAGAATAAAAACAGGGTTTGCAGAGAGAGAGAGGAGAGAGAGAGAGGAGAGTCTTACCGTCAGTCAGTGTGCATGGATGGATGGAGCAGAGGAGGGGCGGTGCTGCTGCTGCTGCTGCTGCTGCGGATGAGGATGAGGATGAAGGCAAAGGATCGGCCTACAAGCTCACACTCACGAACACCTACACTCATCTGGTGGTGGTGGTGTTGGTAGCTCCGAGGTGCGTTCACGGACCCGTCGGACGAGCCAGTGTCCGCGGCGGAATAAATGAATGAATCGAGTTGTTGTTGTTGTTGGTTGTTTTTTTTTAATACTGCATCGAGATGTAGTTTGGGTTTCGGTTTTAAAATATTAGAAAATAACAAAATGCAATCCTAAAAATATTCAGTTTATTATAATAAAGGACAAAAAACCCCACAGAAAATATTCAGACATAAGAAGCTGGAGCCAGAAAAAAAAGACTAAAATGATTAATTGATTATCAAAACTTATGTCAATTAACTAATTCTTTAATTGACTAATCATAACAGCTCCAATTAACATAATTATTAAGCTATATTATGATATACAGCCCAGATTGTAGTAAATATTTGGACCTTACAGCTTCAGCACATTTAAGTCAAAATAGAAATAATGGATATTATATTAAAGTGGCTTTAATTTAATATAGTAGTAATTTACATACAGAGCACCTGCTGATAATAATAATAATAATAATAATAATAATAATAATAATAATAATAATAATATAATAAACCTTATTTCTGCAGCACTTTCCAAAACAAAATAACATAATGCTCTTCAGGCTTGTTTGACCTCATGTGTATCTCTTACATCGTGATACACCAGACACCACTTTAATGTAGCATCCATTACTTTATTTCATATTGAATATGCTGAAGCACTCACAGAGCCTGTTATACACTTGTGATGTCATCCAAGTTTTATGGGAAAGATTACACCCAAAGTTATTGTTTTGTTTTTATTCCAGGACTGAAGCCAAGGATTTCAAAAAACGCTGACGTCCCCCGAACACACCCTTCATTACCTCATCAATGTGAGAAAATGTTGAGCAGAAACCAAAAGGAAAGTCTATAAATGTGTCTTTCAGTGTGTTCATGTTTTCTTTATGAAGTCCTCAGAATAATAACATTATGTATTTTTTTGGTTCGTCTCCTTTTGATTTAAACCAATCTAAAAAAAGTAGATACAAAAATCTCAATTACCAGCTCTTATAGGTGAATGATAGGTATGTATAAATGTAGTTTAGTGAGACACATATAGCGAGATATTATTATTTAGTGGGAAGCAAGTGGATTGTTTTTTGGGGAAGGGACTTTTCAAACAGCTGTGACTCAAACAGCAGCTGCAGCGAGGTGGGACAGAAACAAACTAAAATAGACTGTTCAGCTCTGCCAACCGGACCGTCTGTAAACCATGAATCACAACATTTGACTCACAGTAGAGCGAGAGAGAGAGAGAGAGAGAGAGAGGAGAGAGAGAGAGAGAGAGAGAGAGAGAGAGAGAGAGAGAGAGAGAGAGAGAGAGAGAGAGAGAGAGAGAGAGAGAGAGAGAGAGAGAGAGAGATATTATTGCCAAATCAGAAGGGTGGATGTCAGTGTTTCAGCCACTATTAAAATTGTCTAGACAAAAGTTGTTATTTTCCATTGTTTTATCCCTTAAATAACATCTCTACCTTTTTTCTTTTGTTTTTTTTTTGGAAGGCATGTTTGATACAGAAATAGCTCACAAAGGAGGGTAAAAAAAAATATGCACAAAGACTTTTAAGATTTCTGTAAGACAAAGAAAGTCTTCACCCTTCAGGTCCAACTTCTGACTATAAAAAGGTTGTTTTAAGTGATTTATTTCAGTCAGAAGCAGGTCAAATAAGGCCTCTCGAAGCTGGAATATGTCACTGTCGAATCTCATAATCATAATTAGTATCACTTGTAGTTTTTTAGTTGTCAGTGTGAAACTTGTCAAAGTGTATGAAAGACAAACCGATTTAACTACATTTTTGCAACTTGGCCACAAAAAGCTCTAAATATGATGCAAGTTGCTCTAAATTTGAAACAACTAATGTGGTTTCACAATTAAATCAGATATGACAAAGTTTAACCCTCCTGTTGTCCTCGAGTTAAGGAAGGAAGGGAGGAAGGAAGGAAAGGAGGGAGGAAAGGAGGGAGGGAGGATGGAAGGAAAGGAGGGAGGAAGGAAGGCTGGAAGGATGGAAGGGAGGAAGAAGGAAGGAAGGGAGGAAGGGTGGACAGGAGGGAGGAAGGGAGGAAGGAAAGGAGAGAGCAAGGAAAGGAGGAAGGAAGAGGAGGAAGGAAGGAAGGGGGGAAGAAGGAAGCAAAGGAGGAAGGAATGGGGAAGGAATGAAGGAAGGAAGAAGAAGGAAAGGAGGGAGGAAGGAAGGACAGGAGGGAGGGAGGAAGCAAGGAAGGAAAGGAGTAAGGAGGAAGGGGAGGAAAGAAGTAAGGAGAGAAGGAAGGAAGGAAGGAAAGAAGGAACAGTCAAAAGAGACGGGGTCAATTTGACCCGGGAGGACGACAGGAGGGTTAAAAGCCGGATGTTGTGCTTCAGTTGTTGTTGTTTTTTCTGTGTGTATGTGTGTGTGTGTTTAATGACGTGTGGTTTTAATGATGATGGGGAAAATATCGACTTTGAGGAAGGAGACACACCTTAAAGTCGTTGTCCTGTTTCTGTGTGGTGGAAGATAATCAGACTGATCCTCAAACTACAGCAAACATGGCAGATAGAAGTCTGTTGTTGATTTGAACCCATAAAAACCATCGCTGTGACACATCTGGAAAATATAAAGTTATATGTGTTGCATCCAGATGTGCCGGGAGTCTTTTGTTTTGAACAGATTTTTATTATTGGCATTGACAGCCTGGAAAAAAAGACAGATTCTCAAGCGTAAGAGACTGAAACCAAACTTACTAACCGTTTGTTAAACCGCAACCTAAAATTATGGCTAAAACATGTGCATGTGGGTCTTTTTGTGGCCTTTTTAACACCAGAAAACACAAAAGCTAAGCTGTAAAGCATCTGATGTAGAGGAAGCTGCAATCACGATCATATCCAGCTTAGTAGCTACAGAGAGTTACTTCTAATGTATTTCATTATGGTTACATTTATTATTACCGTAATGTAAATGTGTCAGAGTTAGCTATCAGAGTCTAGTTTTCATCTGTAGTCCTCAGGCAGGTCAGAACGATAGACACAGAGTCACTTTGCAATTAACTCAGGTTTTTTTTTGGCACTTCTCTAGCCTATTTAATTTAATTTTTTATTTTTATTTTTATTTTTATTTTTATTTTTATTTTTATTTTTATTTTTATTTTTATTTTTATTTTTATTTTTATTTTTATTTTTATTTTTATTTTTATTTTTATTTTTATTTAATTTTTTTATTTATTTATTTTTATTTTTATTTTTATTTTTATTTTTATTTTTATTTTTATTTTTATTTTTATTTTTATTTTTATTTTTATTTTTATTTTTATTTTTATTTATTTTTTTATTTATTTTATTTTATTTTATTTTTTTATTTTGAATTATTTGTTTTATTTTTATTTTTCCATCTAACTTAATCTCATTCCTCTTAGCCTTTTTTTTATCTCTTTTTTTTAACTTTATTATATTATTGCATCTTTTGTCATGTGTTTGTTCTGTGTAACAGAGAGAGAGAGCAGCAAAGTAAGAATTTCATTGCATTGTCTGAACCTCTGTGTTTTTTATTACAAATATGACAATAAACTTCTTCAATCTTGAATCTTGAGATCAACAAGCGCAATAAGAAAAAGAAGAGAAAACAAAGAAAAACACATGATAAACATGACATTTAGAACTATAAATAGCACATCATTAATATAAAAAGTGAGTAAAAGCAACATCCACTATAGAGTCTGATGGTGATGCACACATAAGCTGTAGATTTTAGTTATGGGTCCAGCTCTGGTGTTATTTAAGCTATAAGCAGCCACACAGGGTGAGAATGAAATAACAGCCTTATTTGACATTTTTCCAGCTACACTGCTAATCCTTTCCGTGTCCTTTACATGCACAGATATACTCAGCTGGCGAGGAGGGATGCTGATGTTTTGACTGGGAGCTGCACTTTTTTGCCACCGAGTGCATAGTTCAGGAAGATTGTCAAGTCAGCTTGAAACATTAAACAGACTAACCGTCGACAGCAGTTTTCAGCCAACTCACGAAGGTAACATTAACATAATTAGCTTGGTTTTAAAACATGTCAGCAACGTTCATCTTTTTTTCACTTCGCAAAATCGATGGTCGAGGGCTCGAAAATGAGAGTTTGCTTTTAGATTCTTCAGTCTGAAATCAAAGACTTTAAGTTTTGAGTGATGGAAAACAGTCAGTTGTGCCTGTTTTTAATGTTTTATGGTTGTAGGTCACACCAAGAAAGTGCTATTAAAAACACTGACAACATAAAACATGGATTTTTTTTAACAACCTGTATCTATAGCAACCATAGAACAACCTGTATCTATAGCAACCATAACACAATCTGTATTTATAGCAACTATAACACAACCTGTATCTATAGCAACCATAGAACAACTTGTATCTATAGCAACCATAACACAATCTGTATTTATAGCAACTATAACACAACCTGTATCTATAGCAACCATAGAACAACTTGTATCTATAGCAACCATAACACAGTCTGATGGTCTGTCTGTGCATTACATACCTCATACAAGTGGTAAAGATTGCCCCAAAAGTTAAATGGGTTAAATAGATGTTGTTTTTAACCAGATATCATGACACAAAGTGATTCAGCAGACCTACATTAGTGTGAAATGTGAATTAATCTAATAAAGTGACGTCATAGTTCACCCGTGGGCCTCTTTAATTACAACACTCTTCCCCTAAGAAGGGTGTTGCTGGTGTTTGTGATGGTATTTTTAAAATGCCTCTGCAAAAAAAAAAAAGAAGCCTGTCGTTGGTGAAACTGAAGTGCATCACAGGCACTCAGCAGCAGCAGCACTGATACAGCATCATCTCAGATGACCGGCAGTCTCCTCTAAATGTCAGACAGCTGTTAGCCGTGTGGCTCGGATGCCCGGCCTGCCGCGCCCCTAGATCCAGACGTGCTGCTTTTCTCTCCCCTGAATGTCTCAGTTATTCCAGCCCTCCTCCTCCTCCTCCTCCTCCTTTCCTTCCCCTCCTCCTCCTCTTCTCCTTACATCACTTACAGCTCCCTCACACACACACACACAGTATTAAGTGTTACTGTACCACCATGACTGGCTCCTTTCTCCAGCTCATCTATAAGGCAGAAGCTTATAGATGTTATCTTCATTCAAGGGAAACATACAGCATCATGTGGGCTGGGTCATTAAAAGGAAGGCAGGAAGGAAGGAAGGAAGGAAGGAAGGAAGGAAGGAAGGAAGGAAGGAAGGAAGGAAGGAAGGAAGGAAGGAAGGAAGGAAGGAAGGAAGGAAGGAAGGAAGGAAGGAAGGAAGGAAAGAAGACAGGAAGGAAAAGAAGACAGGAAGGAAAGAGGGAAGGAAGGAAAGATGGAAGGAAAAGAAGACAGGAAGGAAAGAAGGAAAGAAAGAAGGAAGGAAAAGAAGAAATGAAGGAAAGTGGGCCGAATTTGTATCCCTCGGCAGGCCGGTTCTGGCCCACAGGCCGCATGTTTGACACCCCTGCTTTGAAGGATCAGGCTGTAAATGACAAGCTCACAACATCTACACTCATCTGGTGGTGGAGATGCGTTCAGGGACCTGTCGGACAATCCAGTGTCCACGGTTGAGAAGTCATTAAATGAACCAATCGAGTTGCATTCACACCTCAAATGTCTTGTTTAGTGAAAGATATTCAGTTTGTTATAAGAAAGGACAAAAAACCAACAGAAAATATTCACATTTTAGAAGCTAGAACCAGAAAAAAAAAAGACTAAGCCGATTAATTGATGATCAAAACTTCTGTCAATCAACTAATCATTTAAGTATTTGGAAAGTAAAGCATATTTTGGTCTTCAGTCTCTTTGCTTCAGCACATTTAATTCAAAATAGAATAATGGATTTTACATTAAAGTGTCAAATCTCAGCTTTTAATTTAATTTGTGTATCAAGTATTTACATCAATATAGTGTTTAAATGTCAAGGGCTCAAAACATACAGAATAAAGTTACATAATAATGCTCTTCATGGTAAACACATTTAAGTAGTATTAAAATTAGGCTTTAACATTCGTGTCGTCCTCCCGGGTCAAATTGACCCCGTCTGTTTTGACTGTTCCTTCTTTCCTCCCTTACTTCCTTCCGTCTGTCCTTCCACCCTCCCTCCTTCTCTCTTTCCTTCCTCTCTCTTTCCTCCCTTACTTCCTTCCTTCCTTCCTTCCTTTCTCCTTCCCCTTTTCTTCCTTCCTTCTGTCCTTCCTTCCTCCCTCCCTCCTTCTTTCTTTCCCTCCTTCCTTCCTTTCCTTCCTCCCTTCCTTCTTTCCTTCCCTCCCTTCCTTGTTTCCTCCCCCTATCTTCCTCCCTTCCTTCTTTCCTCTGTCTTTCTTTCCTTCCTTCCTCCCTTCCTCTGTTCCTTTCTCCCTCCATCCCTTCATCTCTCCTTCCTTCTTTTCTCCCTCCTTCCTATTTTCCTTCCTTCCTTATTTCCGCCATCCTTCCTTCCTCCCTTCCTTCTTTCCTTTCCTCCCTCCCTTCCTCCCTTCATTCTTTCCTTCTTCCTTCCTCCCTTCCTTCTTCCTCCCTCCCTCCTTTCCTTCTTTCTTCCTCCTTTCCTTCCTTCTTCCTCCCTGTCTTCCTTAACTTGAGGGCAACAGGACGGTTAAACGAAGACTATAGACAGTATTGTGTGTGCATCTTATTCCTCTGTGCTGTTGTTGTCCAAAAAACAACGATTAAAAACTCATGAGTGAGGCGCTTCGCTGCACTGGGTGACATGTTCCTTCATTATGAAGAATGTGGGAAGTGTAGTTTATTTAGAAACGCTCCCACAGACTAATATCAGCCACCGTATTTTCAGCCTCCAGAGAGAAGCTCCGTTTAAGGCAGAGGACGCTATTATTAGTGAGCCGTTTAAACAAAGAAAGGTATGTTTAGATTTAGTGTTGCCTGTAATCCATGAGGTGTGTGTCCTTGAGGTGTTATTAATATCTCAGATACGTTTCTCCTAAAACATTTTTAGATTTTTTGTGAATATTTTAAATTATGTTTTGTTTCTGAATGACAATAAAGGAAATGGGGATTGAAACATTTCTCCATCACACTGCTAGAGAGGTCAAAACCTCCACTGGGAACCTTTTAATTAAATTATTAGGAAGGAAGGAAGGAAGGAAGGAAGGAAGGAAGGAAGGAAGGAAGGAAGGAAGGAAGGAAGGAAGGAGGGAAGGAAGGAAGGAAGGAAGGAAGGAAAGAAAGAAAGAGGGAAGGAAGGAAGGAAAGAGGGAAGGAAAGAAGGAAAGAAGGAAGGAAGGAAGGAAGGATGGAAGGAAGGAAGGAAAGAAAGAGGGAAGGAAGGAAGGAATGAATGAAGGAAGGAAGGAAGGAAGGAAGAAAGGAAGGAAGGATGGAAGGAAGGAAGGAAGGGAGGAAGGAAGGAAGGAAGGAAGGAAGGAAGGAAGGAAGGAAGGAAAGATGGGAGGAAGGAAGGAAGGAGGTAAGGAAGGAAAGAAGAAGGAAAGAAGGAAGAAGGAGAAGAAAGAGGGAAGGAAGGAAGGAATGAAGGAAAGAAAGAGGGAAGGGAGGAAAGAAGAAGGAAGGAAGAAAGGAAGGAAGGAAGGAAGGAAGGAAGGAAGGAAGAAATAATTGTAATTAAATTAATCTCCTCTGTTACATCAGATCTGATTTGCTTCGTCACCAGATGATGTTTTGATTTAATAAAATGAAACATTCTCTTTTCCCTGTTTTTTGCATTTCATTGATAACCTCGTTGCTAGGCAACAAATCCTCCCACTCTGTCTTCTGACCAGTTGTTTCCTAAAAGCTATGAGCCAGTTTAAAAAGTCATTACATCATCATCATCCAGCAGCTCCATTCAGGACAATCATTTGGGTTAATGTGAAATTTAGTCACATAACTCAACCATGTGACCTTTGTAATCAACTATGGGAGCATTAGTCAATTTATTATTACAAAATTAATCAATAGTAATTATAATAATCACTTATACATGATGATGTTTAATTATGATGTTTCATTATTATTATTTGCTGATTTTCTATGTTTTTTTATCCTTGTTAATCCAATAATTTAATGTTCATTCATCATTATTGTCTTTTTATTTCATTTTATTTTACTTTATATTATTTTATTTCTTTATATTTAAAAAAATGTTCATCATCTCCTCAAGAAAGGGAGGAAAGAAGGAAGGGAGGAAAGAAGGAGGGAGGGAGGGAGGGAGAAAGGAAAAGAAGGAAGGAAAGAAGGACAGGCAAGAAGGAAGGGGGGAAGGTAGGAGGGAGGAAAGAAAGAGAGAAGGAAGGAAGGAAGGAAGGAAGGAAGGAAGGAAGGAAGGAAAGTAGGGAGGAAGGAAGGAAGGAAGGAAGGAAGGAAAGGAGGGAGGAAGGGAGGAAAAGGGAAGGAAAGGAGGGAGGGAGGAAGGAAGAAGGAAGGAAAGGAGGAAGGAAGGAAGGAAGGCAAGGAGGAAGGGAGGAAAGGAAAGAAGGAAGGAAGGAAGGTAGGGGGAGGGAGGAAAGGAGGAAGGAAGGAGGGAGGGGGAAGGAAGGAAGGAAGGAAGAAAAGGGGATTTAGGGAGGAAAGAAGGAAGGGAGGAAAGAGAGAGGAAGGAAAGAAAAAAAGAAGGAGGAAGGAAGGAAGGAAGGAAGGAAGGAAGGAAGGAAGGAAGGAAGGAAGGAAGGAAGGAAGGAAGGAAGGAAGGAAGGAAGGAAGGAAGGAAGGAAGGAAGGGAGGAAAGAAGGAACAGTCAAAACAGACGGGTCAATTTGACCTGGGAGGACGACACGAAGGTTAAAAACACCTCTTGTGAATAAAAAACTGAACATCTTAAGCTAATTAAAGCGATAAAAAAGAAAACTTTATACTTTATAGCAGAGATGTTCGTCCTCCACCTCAATGACATTAAAACAAACCCTGCAGACTCTCTTCTTTCACACTGCGGTTCACATTACAGTCATTTCACATCTTTTAGTGTGTGTGTGTGTTCATGTGTGTCGGTATATATATGTGTGTGTGTGTGTGTGTTGTCAGGTCCAGATGAAAGGCGGGGACACACACACACACTCCTACTTGATGTACAGCCCTGACTGCAGAGGAGCAGAGGGGGACGGATCAATAAAAGCCGCTGAATTATTAATCAGCACACGTCCTCCAAACCGCACCCAGGACGAACGCTGTTTACCGCGCCTGGAAATGTTTAAGGCGTGTCATTCAGATTTTTACCACCCGTTAGATTAATGACAACGACACAGATTGCACGCCCGCAGGTTATTATTTTTAAAAAAAACATAGCAATCAATCCCCTGATTAGAAAATTGCTTTTCTCTGTGATTTTTCTGTCTATAGTTGAGCCTTTCTCACCCAAAAGGAAGAAAAAGGAAGGAAGGAAGGAAGGAAGGAAGGAAGGAAGGAAGGAAGGAAGGAAGGAAGGAAGGAAGGAAGGAAGGAAGGAAGAAAGGAAGGAAGGCTAAAATAAAGGAAGGAAGGAAGGAAAGATGGAAGGAAGGAAGGAAGGAAGGAAAGATGGAAAGATGGAAAGAAGGAAGGACGGAAGGAAGGAAAAAAGAAAGGAAGGAAGGAAAGATGGAAAGAAGGACGGAAGGAAGGAAGGACAGAAGGAAGGACAAAAGAAAGGAAGGAAGGAAAGATGGAAGGAAGGAAGGAAGGAAGGAAGGAAGGAAGGAAGGAAGGAAGGAAGGAAGGAAGGAAGGAAGGAAGGAAGGAAAAAAGAAAGGAAGGAAGGAAGGAAAGATGGAAAGAAGGAAGGAAGGAAGGAAAGATGGAAAGATGGAAAGAAGGAAGGAAGGAAGGAAGGAAGGAAAGATGGAAAGAAGGGAGGAAGAAAGGAAGGAAGGAAGGAAGGAAAGAAGAAAAAAAGGAAGGAAGGAAGGAAGGAAGGAAGGAAGGAAAGAAGAAAGGAAGGGAGGAAGGAAAGATGGAAGGAAGGAAGGAATGAATGAAGGAAGGAAGGAAGGAAGGAAGAAAGGAAGGAAGGATGGAAGGAAGGAAGGAAGGGAGGAAGGAAGGAAGGAAGGAAGGAAGGAAGGAAGGAAGGAAGGAAAGATGGGAGGAAGGAAGGAAGGAGGTAAGGAAGGAAAGAAAGAAGGAAAGAAGGAAGGAAAGAAAGAGGGAAGGAAGGAAGGAATGAAGGAAAGAAAGAGGGAAGGGAGGAAAGAAGGAAGGAAGGAAGAAAGGAAGGAAGGAAGGAAGGAAGGAAGGAAGGAAGAAATAATTGTAATTAAATTAATCTCCTCTGTTACATCAGATCTGATTTGCTTCGTCACCAGATGATGTTTTGATTTAATAAAATGAAACATTCTCTTTTCCCTGTTTTTTGCATTTCATTGATAACCTCGTTGCTAGGCAACAAATCCTCCCACTCTGTCTTCTGACCAGTTGTTTCCTAAAAGCTATGAGCCAGTTTAAAAAGTCATTACATCATCATCATCCAGCAGCTCCATTCAGGACAATCATTTGGGTTAATGTGAAATTTAGTCACATAACTCAACCATGTGACCTTTGTAATCAACTATGGGAGCATTAGTCAATTTATTATTACAAAATTAATCAATAGTAATTATAATAATCACTTATACATGATGATGTTTAATTATGATGTTTCATTATTATTATTTGCTGATTTTCTATGTTTTTTTATCCTTGTTAATCCAATAATTTAATGTTCATTCATCATTATTGTCTTTTTATTTCATTTTATTTTACTTTATATTATTTTATTTCTTTATATTTAAAAAAATGTTCATCATCTCCTCAAGAAAGGGAGGAAAGAAGGAAGGGAGGAAAGAAGGAGGGAGGGAGGGAGGGAGAAAGGAAAAGAAGGAAGGAAAGAAGGACAGGCAAGAAGGAAGGGGGGAAGGTAGGAGGGAGGAAAGAAAGAGAGAAGGAAGGAAGGAAGGAAGGAAGGAAGGAAGGAAGGAAGGAAAGTAGGGAGGAAGGAAGGAAGGAAGGAAGGAAGGAAAGGAGGGAGGAAGGGAGGAAAAGGGAAGGAAAGGAGGGAGGGAGGAAGGAAGAAGGAAGGAAAGGAGGAAGGAAGGAAGGAAGGCAAGGAGGAAGGGAGGAAAGGAAAGAAGGAAGGAAGGAAGGTAGGGGGAGGGAGGAAAGGAGGAAGGAAGGAGGGAGGGGGAAGGAAGGAAGGAAGGAAGAAAAGGGGATTTAGGGAGGAAAGAAGGAAGGGAGGAAAGAGAGAGGAAGGAAAGAAAAAAAGAAGGAGGAAGGAAGGAAGGAAGGAAGGAAGGAAGGAAGGAAGGAAGGAAGGAAGGAAGGAAGGAAGGAAGGAAGGAAGGAAGGAAGGAAGGAAGGAAGGAAGGAAGGGAGGAAAGAAGGAACAGTCAAAACAGACGGGTCAATTTGACCTGGGAGGACGACACGAAGGTTAAAAACACCTCTTGTGAATAAAAAACTGAACATCTTAAGCTAATTAAAGCGATAAAAAAGAAAACTTTATACTTTATAGCAGAGATGTTCGTCCTCCACCTCAATGACATTAAAACAAACCCTGCAGACTCTCTTCTTTCACACTGCGGTTCACATTACAGTCATTTCACATCTTTTAGTGTGTGTGTGTGTTCATGTGTGTCGGTATATATATGTGTGTGTGTGTGTGTGTTGTCAGGTCCAGATGAAAGGCGGGGACACACACACACACTCCTACTTGATGTACAGCCCTGACTGCAGAGGAGCAGAGGGGGACGGATCAATAAAAGCCGCTGAATTATTAATCAGCACACGTCCTCCAAACCGCACCCAGGACGAACGCTGTTTACCGCGCCTGGAAATGTTTAAGGCGTGTCATTCAGATTTTTACCACCCGTTAGATTAATGACAACGACACAGATTGCACGCCCGCAGGTTATTATTTTTAAAAAAAACATAGCAATCAATCCCCTGATTAGAAAATTGCTTTTCTCTGTGATTTTTCTGTCTATAGTTGAGCCTTTCTCACCCAAAAGGAAGAAAAAGGAAGGAAGGAAGGAAGGAAGGAAGGAAGGAAGGAAGGAAGGAAGGAAGGAAGGAAGGAAGGAAGGAAGGAAGGAAGAAAGGAAGGAAGGCTAAAATAAAGGAAGGAAGGAAGGAAAGATGGAAGGAAGGAAGGAAGGAAGGAAAGATGGAAAGATGGAAAGAAGGAAGGACGGAAGGAAGGAAAAAAGAAAGGAAGGAAGGAAAGATGGAAAGAAGGACGGAAGGAAGGAAGGACAGAAGGAAGGACAAAAGAAAGGAAGGAAGGAAAGATGGAAGGAAGGAAGGAAGGAAGGAAGGAAGGAAGGAAGGAAGGAAGGAAGGAAGGAAGGAAGGAAGGAAGGAAGGAAAAAAGAAAGGAAGGAAGGAAGGAAAGATGGAAAGAAGGAAGGAAGGAAGGAAAGATGGAAAGATGGAAAGAAGGAAGGAAGGAAGGAAGGAAGGAAAGATGGAAAGAAGGGAGGAAGAAAGGAAGGAAGGAAGGAAGGAAAGAAGAAAAAAAGGAAGGAAGGAAGGAAGGAAGGAAGGAAGGAAAGAAGAAAGGAAGGGAGGAAGGAAAGATGGAAGGAAGGAAGGAAGGAAGGAAGGAAGGAAGGAAGAAAGGAAGGAAGGAAGGAAGGAAAGATGGAAGGAAGGAAGGAAGGAAGAAAGAAAGGAAGGAAAGACAAAAGAAAGGAAGGAAGGAAAGATGGAAGGAAGGAAGGAAGGAAGGAAGGAAGGAAGGAAAAAAGAAACGAAAAGAAGGAAGGAAGGAAGGAAGGAAGGAAGGAAGGAAGGAAGGAAGGAAGGAAGGAAGGAAGGAAGGAAGGAAGGAAGGACGGAAGGAAGGAAGGAAGGAAGGAAGAAAGAAAGCCGAGCATGTGCAGCAGCAGCTTGGAGGAGAAACTCATAACTAAGCCGACTGATGGCTCAGCACTGTTACTGAAATCCTCTTGAGAGAGAGGAGGGAATAACTTTTACAGAGCATTAAAAAATGACATTACATGAGTTGTAAGTGCAGGTAATAATGTAGTAATGTAGCTGTCACACACACACACACACACACACACACACACACACACACACACACACACACACACACACACACACACACACACACACACACACACACACACACACACACACACACACACTCATACAGGAAGTACAGCTGCTGACACTGCAACATAACTGCTCCCTCATGATGCATCTACCTCCCAATCGCTCTGCTCCTTCTTCCCCTGCTTTTGTCTTCCTGTCAGCAGATGTGTTGTGTGTACGTGACGGGAATATAGCAGCAGCAGTTAATGTCATACCTGCATGTGTGTGTGTGTGTGTATGTGTGTATATATGTGTGTGTGTGATAGTTGAGAGAGAGAGGTCCTTTAATAAAGCTGCTCAGCTCCCCAGACAGCTTCCTCTGTGTAGCAGCCATCGCTCATGTCTGTCTCCACCTGTCACGCTGTGTGAACACTCACTCTGCCTCCGGGGTGCGTGTGTTTGGAGGGAAACACAGGTAGTTTGTCACACTAGCGTATAAAGCACAAATCGCTCTTTTAAATTCACAAAATGCTCAGTGATGGAGAGACTAAAATACATCATCTACCATCATCTCATCTACGTACGCGTATTCAAGACTGGATTATTAGGCGGAGGTTTAACCCCACAAGTAGCCTCGATGATGGAGATTCTTGCCATTTTGGGCATTGATTTACCATTAAACCTGTTGTATTATATTATAGGAGTGATCCATGATGGAGTTATGGAAGTGCAATACCCTCCACATTATACTATTATACCTGCATCTCTTTTTTTTTTTTTACTACTCCTACTATGTCATCTTTTTTAGCTGCGTGTGTGTCTTGTTTTTATTGTCTTTAACCCTCCTGTTGTCCTCGAGTCAAGGAAGGAAGATAGGAAGAAGGAAGGGAAGGAGGGAGGAAGGAAGGGAGGAAAAGAGGGAGGGAGGGAGGAAGGAAGGGAGGAAGAAGGAAGGAAAGGAGGGAGGAAGGAAGGGAGGAAGAAGGAAGGAGGGAGGAAGGAAGAAGGAAGGAAAAGAGGGAGGGAGGAAGGAAGGAAAGGAAGGGAAGGAAGAAGGAAGGAAAGGAGGGAGGAAGGAAGACGGAAGGAAGGTAGGAGGGAGGGAGGGAGGGAGGAAAGGAAAAAGGGACAGGGGAAGGGAGGAAGGAAAGAAGGACACAGGAAAGAAGGAATGGAGAAAGGTAGGGGGGAGGAAAGAAAGAAAGAGGGAGGAAAGGAGGAAAAAAGGAAGGGAGGAAGGAAAGGAAGGAAGGACAGAAGGAAGGAAGAAAGAGGGATGGATGAATGAAAGAAGGATGGGATGAAAGAGAGAGGAAGGAAACAAAGACAGAAGGAGGGAAGAAGGAAGGAACAGTCAAAACAGACGGGGTCATTTTGACCCGGGAGGACGACACGAAGGTTAAGGATTAATCTCACCTTTATCTGTGACTGATGAGGTATTTATGAAAGATTTGTGGTTCAAAAGTTTGTTATTGAGACTAATTATGAGGAAATTCTGTGACGGGTAAGAATATGAACAGTATGTGAGGGTTAAATCACTAATCTTTTGTAGTCTATGTTTCTTTATGTAGTGTATGTTTATCTTTGTAATTTTATGATTTGATTTCAAGCCTTCAACGCTGTCAAAATAGCTTTATGATCCCTAAAAATAAACAAAATCAATAAAAATGTGACTCCAATGATAAGCAGCTCCTCTTCCTCCTCAGAGTGATGACTAAAAATCCTCTGTGGCCTTTTTTAAAGTTCCCTAAAGACTCCACAGATTCCCCCGCGGAGCCGTGCAAGTATTGACGCTCCGCTATACGTCACGATTGAAATGGATACATACAGTAATCAGTGTGCATCCATCACTGTGGGACCATTACTGTCTCAGTCCTCAGTCCTCTGCTTCCTGATTGACTGATGAGGTGCAGGGACGGTCGGTCTGGCAAACATGAAAGATCACCTTCCGTCCCAGGAGAGGAGGAAGAGGAGGAGGAGGAGGAGGAGGAGGAGGAGGAAGGTGGCTGTAATGGCCTCCATGAATGCAGCTGTCGCCCACACAGTGTAATTAATATAGACTCGGTGGAGCTTCGCTGGAGACTGATAGCTGATAAACAAAAAGCCGGTGGCATCTGAGAGGGGGGGGGGGTGGGGAATCAATAACGGACAGTAAAGCTCATCAGATGTTATCATATACGTCTCTACACATAAATATCAACATACTCTGAATATATAGGAGCATTTTACAGCCACCATCTACCTTTATGATCACTATTATTGATTCTGTGTTTGTATATCAGCTTGATTGTATTATGATGGTATGACTGGAAGATCAGTTTAAATTCAATAGTCCAGTTTTTGTGGTTAAAACTAATCAAATAAGTTGTTTACTATAATGTACAACACCAGTTTGATTATTTTACATGAGACAAATATACCACTCTTATGTGGGTATACTTGGGTTGTTTTTATGTATAGTATTTATTGATTATCTTTTATTTTATTTTATTTTATTTACATGGAGTTTTGCTGATATTTTAACATCATTTTAACGTCTTTCCATTGATGTAGAATGGGTGGTATTGGTTTGATCTCTTTCCTTGCCACCAATAGCAAGATGTTCAACAAGTACAAGTATGCCTTTCTCTCATCCAGAATAGAATAGAATAGAATAAAAAGCTTTATTGTCATTATATATTTCTAATATAATGAGATTACAGGTGCCACTCCATTTGTGCTTTAAAAGACATATATGTTGCTTTTATGATTTTCTGTTACTTTAATACTATAATAATGTTGGATGTCGTTGTTAAACATGATCAAAGTTACATCATGCTAATAAATCTGTATTCTAATCAGAGCGGAAGCTAACCTGCTACCGTTAGCACTGATTTCTACAAGACGTTACTTTTTTGTTCGTGTTATTTCAACATATATTTATTTTACAATTGAGTTACGGGGTTTACACAAATACTTGATGATCTTTGAAAAACCTGAATGTGTTTTAAAGACTCCTCCAAGCATCTGGATCAAACCTGTCCTATCCTGTCCGCTGCACGATGAGTAGTTCTAAACCAAATTATGACCAAAAAATATATATAAGCAATGTGTTATAGTGTTTTAAAATGTAAAATAATGGGTTTTTGGTTCGGCAAGGAAATATGTCCACTATTTGGAAATAGATTTGCAACTTTGGAGCTGTGATTTTTTTTTTTTTTTTTTTTTTTGCAGATGGAATATAAAATGGAAATGTTTGATAAAGAAAACTCTGGCTTTTCTGATTCTTAAGAGATTTATCTGTCCGAAAAAAGAAACTATGCTTTACTCTGTGACTTAAATTTAATGCCGAAACATGAGAGGCACAAACTGGATACTAACATTCACTGACCCAACAAAGCTTCTTCCCATCCACTCATCCAATCACTACAGAATAAACAAAAACAATGAATGCAATGCAGCTTCTAACACTCTAAAAAAATGACTCTGTATCATCACTGTTTGAACCATTATGTCCGATAAGAATCGCTCAAATGGTTGAAACCCTTCCTGTAACCGTATTCCACTTTCTACTGTAGCCTAGATTTCCTTTGAATGCTCGACTGCTCGTCACACACTTCCCTTCAAGCCTCGATCAGACAACGTGAGCCGACCCTGTCTCAAGCTCTTAAACCCTGCTGTCTCTGTGCTGAGTGTCTTTCTGTCCTTTGTGTGTGTGTGTGTGTGTGTGTGTGTGTGTCTGTGTGTGTGTAAGTGCACAAAATAGCCCGAGGGGAAACAGAGCGAGGCCTTCAGGAGAGGCTGAGAGACTTGAGGGCATACTGGCTGTCCTTCAGCACATATGCCAGCCATCAGGGAGGTCAGAGCCATGTTGACTGCTCGAGCTCCGTCAGCGTCAGAGGAGTCGGGTGGATGATGTCTAATTTACTGCAACACACATTTAACATTAAAGACTTAACATCATCTAAATCTGATTGAAAAAGCAGTGCTGAGAAATTAAGCTTTTTGAGTGGAGATGATGACATTAACCCTCCTGTTGTTCTCGAGTCAAGGAAGGAAGGGAGGGAAGAAGGATGGAAGGGAGGAAGAAGGAAGGAAGGGAGGAAGAAGGAAGGAAGGGAGGAAGAAGAAAGGAAGGGAGGAAGAAGGAAGGAAGGGAGGAAGAAGGAAGGAAGGGAGGAAGAAGGAAGGAAGGGAGGAGAAGAAGAAAGGATGGAAGAAAGGAAGAAGGAAGGAAAAGAGGGAAGGAAGGGAGGAAGGGAGGAAGAAGTAAGGAAAGGAGGGAGGAAGGAAGGAAGGCATGAAGAAGGAAGGAAAAAAGGGAGGAAGGAAGGAAGAAAGGGAGGAAGAAGGAAGGAAAATGAGGGGAGGAAGGAAGGAAGGGATGAAGAAGGAAGGAAAAGAGGGAGGAAGGAAGGAAGGGATGAAGAAGGAAAGAAAAAGATGGAGGAAGGAAGGAAGAAAGGGAGGAAGAAGGAAGGAAAAAGAGGGAGGAAGGAAGAAAGGGAGGAAGAAGGAAGGAAGGAAGGAAGGAAGGAAGGAAGGAAGGAAGGAAGGAAGGAAGGAAGGAGAGAAGGAGGGAGGGAGAAAGGAAAAGAGGAAGGGAGGAAGGAAGCTGGTGTATGAAATGCACTATATAAATAAAGCTGCCTTGCATTGCCTAGCTGCACACAAAAATAAAAAATAATTTTTGTATACATTACATTATATATTACATCACTTCAGGAAAAGTCCAGCTAAAAGAAAGAAATGTGTATATGGTGTTTTTAAAGCTCTCAAATGTAAAGAATGGGTCAAATTTGAAACTGAACAGTATGTAAAGGGTTAAAACAACATCTCATCTGTTTCTGTCCGTCCCAATTTGATCACAAAGCCGTGCTCTCCTGCCTTTCTTGCTCCTTATGGATTTTTCTATGTGGCCTCTGTGTCCGAGCCTCGTCAGCCATGATGACTGTGCACCGGCCGAAGGGAGAGGATTAGCATTCAAGGCACGGACCCGGAGGAGCCGTAGTATGACAGACAACCCTAACCTGCTCCACCTTGTCCTCTTAAAGGTAAATACGAATTAGGAGTGTATTTCCAACCCCCCCCCTCCCCCCTCTGTGAGAAAAGGGGGGGGGGTCAGTCCTCTTGAGCGGCTGGAGGACTGACCTTCGGGTGGAGGGTGCAGCCTCGTGGGAGTGGACATTTTTTACAGCGTGGATCTGATCAATTTTCCAATGTGACCTTTTTGCATTCAAGTGAGCACCACACCTCCCACTATTCATATATTTCCAGTGAGCTTATTAGAGATCCACTCAGGCTTTCTGTGCAAGATAGAAACCAAAACAGTTTCTCAAGTTTCCGAGGGAACCTGAATGTATGTTTTTAACCTTTGTATCGTCCGCCCGGGTCAAATTGACCCCGTCTGTTTTGACTGTTCCTTCTTTCCTTCCTCAATCCCCTTTCTTCCTTCCTTCTGTCCTTCCTTCCTCCCTCTCTCCTTCTTTCCCTCCCTCCTTCCTTCCTTCCTTCCTTTCCTTCCCCCCTCCCTACTTCTCTCTTTCTTTCCTCCCCCTACCTTCCTCCCTTCCTTCTTTCCTCTGTCCTTCCTCCCTTCCTTCATTCCTTCTTTCCTTCCTTCTTTCCTTCCTTCCCTCCTTCCTTCCCTCCTTCCTTCATTCCTTCTTTCCTTCCTTCTTTCCTTCCTTCCCTCCTTCCTTCCCTCCTTCCTTGCTCCCTCCTTCCTTCTTCCTCCCTTCCTTCCTTCCTCCCTCCCTCCTTTTTTATTCCTTCTTCCTCCCTTCCTTCCCTCCTTCCTTTCTCCCTCCTTCCCATCCTTCCTTCCTCCCTCCCTCCTCTCCTTCCTTCTTCTTCCCTTCCTTCCTCCTTTCCTTCCTTCTTCCTCCCTTCCTTCCTTGACTCGAGGACAACAGGAGGGTTAAAAGGATAAAATCAGAGAAATTCAATTTCCGTTTTTCTTTTTGTAACACTAGCCTGAATCTATAGAGGTGCAGGACTTCACTTTGCAGAGTTTAATGAGACCACAGTGAGTAAAAATGTGACAGAAGCAAAGAACGAGGGATTCCGAGGGTTAAAGGACAGTATAACTTCAAAGAGCAGGATTAAAGGTTTTAAATGGGGGGATAACAAGCTTCTTTACAATGGTTACTCTCACCACACAGCATCCCCTGGCCTCGTTACATCCACAATTACTGAGCTTTTACCCTCTCCACACTCAGTGCACCTTCTCTCCCATCACCCCACCCCCACCCCCACCCCCCCAAGCCTTCCTGAAGCAGAAATTGATCAGTGTTTCGGTTCACCCGCTTTTACTCAAACCACTTAAGTCAATAAAACTCCTACGCAGTGTAATTGTCAGCACAGAGGAAAGGAAAGTAAAGCAACGCTACACATCATCGTAACATCACCTCCTGCAAAAATAAGCTAATTCTCCCAAATGTCCTTTTTCTGTTCTTCTTACCAAAGGATAATAATGTTGTGGATGTTTTTCTAAATGTTAATAAATCTCATGAAACGACCAAAAACCAAACATTAAAATCCTGATTTATCTTGTTTCTTCTTGCCATAGAGCTCCACTGGGTGACATATTCCTTCATGAACACACACACACACACACACACACACACACACACACACACACACACACACACACACACACACACACACACACACACACACACACACACACACACACACACACACTGTATTTTCAGTCACACACACCATACTCGTCTGTTTTTACTGTTCCTTCTTTCCTCCCTTCCTTCCTTCCGTCTGTCCTTCTTCCATCCCTCCTCCTCTCTTTCCTCCCTTCCCTCTTTCCTTCTTCCTTCCTTATGTCTTTCCTCCCTTCCTTCTTTCCTTCTTCCTTCCTTCTTCCCATCCTCTTTTCTTTTCTCCCTCCCTCCTTCTTTCCTCCCTCCCTCCTACCTTCCTTTCCTTCCTTCTTTCCTCTGTCTGTCCTTCCTTCCTTCCTTCCTTCCTTCCTTCTTCCTCCCTCCTTTCCTTCCTTATTCCT